>NC_049208.1:55204162-55216662 GCF_013347855.1 Anguilla anguilla | reverse complement strand
AGAGCCAGGTACTGACTGAATAATTACTGACCAGTTACTGACCCAGTCCGGACCATAGAGTTATTGACCCAGTCCTGACCAGAGAGTTACTGAACCAGTACTGACCAGAGAGTTACTGAACCAGTACTGACAAGCGAGTTCCTGACCCAGTACTGACCAGCAAGTTACTGACCCTGTACTGACCAGACAGTTACTGACCCTGTACTGACCAGACAGTTACTGACCCCATCCTGATCAGAGAATTACTGACCCAGTAATGACCAAAAGTTACTGACCCAGTACTGACCAAACAGTTACTGACCCAGTACTGACCAGAGAGTTACTGACCCAGTAGTGACCAGCGAGTTACTTACCCAGTATTGACCAGACAGGTACAGACCCAGTATTGACCAAACAGTTACTGACCCAGTACTGACCAGAGAGTTACTGACCCAGTCCTGACCAGAGTTACTGACCCAGTACTGACCATAGCCTGGTGCTGACCTTTGAGTTACTGACTCAATACTGGCCACTGCCTGATACCAACCCAGGATGAGTTAGTGAGTTGTTTTTAGTGCAGTACTGAGCACAGAGCGAGGTGTGGGTGAGCTGGTGGAATCAGCTGTCCTCAGGAGGAGGAGGTGGTGTCTGTGTGTCTGTGAGTTATTTCACTCTAGGCACAGAGGTGTAGTATTACAGTAATTGATTTAATTGGTATAATTGGTGCAGTTAAAGCTATGTGTTTGTGTGTGTGTGTGTGTGTGTGTGTCTGGGTGTGTTTTTGTGTGAGTAAACGAGTGTGTGTGTGTGAGAGAGTGTGTGTGTGTGTGTGTGTGAGAGTGTGTGTGTGTTTGTGTGTGTGTGTGTGTGTGTGTTATGGCCTGTTTTTAATGAGACAGGTATGAATGTCACATACTGAGCGTGTCAGAACCTGCGTTTGGCTTCTGGAATACCAGGTCCCCACAGGGCTGCTCACCTGTCACATGACCACCAATACAAACCTCCATTTACACACACACCTAGGATAAGCGGGTATGGATAATGGATGGTCCCTGCCCAGAATAAGTGGGTATAGATAAGGGTTGGACCCTGCCCAGAATAAGTGGGTATAGATAATGGATGGACTCTGCCCAGGATAAGCAGTTATAGATGATGGATGGACCCTACCCAGGATAAGTGGGTATAGATAATGGATGGACCCTGCCCAGAATAAAAAGATAGAGATAATGGATGGACCGTGCCCAGGATAAGCAGTTATAGATGATGGATGGACAGGTGCAATACAGGAGTCTGATGATTCTGTTGTAATTTTATGTTGTTCTTTTTTTAATCTTCAGCTGGAGCAGATTTAGTGGTAAAGTCACCCAGGGTGGAATTAGACAGTTAGTTTTCTCTGATTACATTTTACATCTGATTACTGGGTGTGTGATTGGTTACTCAGGGCTGGCTGTGATTGATTATTCTGGTCGTGTCTGTGATTGGTTACTCAGGGCTGGTTGTGATTGATTATTCTGGTCGTGTCTGTGATTGGTTACTGAGGGCTGTCTGTGATTGATTATTCTGGACTGATCTGTGATTGATTTCTCAGGGCTGGCTGTGATTGATGATTCTGGACTAATCTGTGATTGATTGCTCAGGGCTGGCTGTGATTGATTATTCTAGACTAATCTGTGATGGATTGCTCAGGGCTGGCTGTGATTTGATTATTCTGGACTGATCTGTGATGGATTGCTCAGGGCTGGCCGTGATTTGATTATTCTGGACTGATCTGTGATTGATTGCTCAGGGCTGGCTGTGATTTGATTATTCTGGACTGATCTGTGATTGATTGCTCAGGGCTGGCTGTGATTTGATTATTCTGGACTGATTTGTGATTGATTGCTCAGGGCTGGCTGTGATTAGATTATTCTGGCTGATCTGTGATGGATTGCTCAGGGCTGGCTGTGTGAGCTGCTGCGCTGGAAGGAGGAGCCCTCTCCAGAGAACCGCACCCTGTGGGACAACCTGTCCCTGATTCGCCGCTTCCTGAGTCTGCCCCAATCAGAACGTGACGCCATCTATGAGCAGGAGAGCAGTGGGGCGACACAGCACCTGTCTGACCGCTCCACACACCTGCTGCACCTGCCCACGGACCCTGTACAGGTTAGCTCCACACACCTGCTGCACCTGCCCACAGACCCTGTACAGGTGAGCTCCACACACACTATACACACACACACACACACACACACACACTGATTGTTGGGGACTGAAAGGGGTATTTTGCGGGGTGATGCAGTTTGTTGTCGTCGGTAACACCCCACCACTTCCTCCCACAGATGCAGCCAAGCCAGCAACACCATCAGCACCAGCGAATGTCCCCGTCGCCCCAGCAACAGGCCTCACCTTCCCAGCAGCCCCTGCAGCAGCAGAGAGCTCGGCAGCCCGCCCCGGAGGGGGGCGGGGCCCAGGGAAGGGGTGGGGCCAGGGGCGGGGCCGGGGGCGGGATCTCTCTGGAGGCCTTGGGGATTCTGCAGAGCTTCGTTCAGGACGTGGGACTGCACCCCAACGAGGAGGACGTCCACACCCTGTCCGCTCAGCTGGACCTGCCCAAACCCGCCATCCTCAGCTTCTTCCTCCGCCAGCGTCACCAGGGCAACCAGCCCCAGGGGTGCAGCCCCGGCCGGCGGGGGGCGGCGGAGGAGGAGGAGGAGGAGGAGGAGGAGGAAGCTCGGCTGAAGACCCTGGATGAGAGCACGCAGACCAGCAGCATCGTCTTCAGCGTCAAGACCGAGGACCAAGCCTCCTGCATTGAGCGTGCCCGGTCTGGCCACGCCCCCTCTGCTGACCACGCCCCCTCCGCTGACCACACCCCTGAGCCTGACTCCGCCTCTGCTGCTGACCCCGCCCCCCTGCCAGACCAGGCTCAGAGTGACTGATGCAGCCAAATCCGTGGCTTTTTGCTCTCTGTCAGTAATTACGTAACTCAGAAACTGAGACAGAAAAGTGCATTACATAACCCTGAATATTTCCATTACATAACTCTGGATATTTGCAGGCAACACTGGATTTGGCCATTTTTAATTCTTGTTTGTTTTTGTTTATGAAAGCTACTGATGAAGGTTGCAGACTGACGACAGTGTGTGCCGCTGTGCAGATTATACACAGACCCGCAATGGCGTTGCACGAGGGACACGCTCACTTCCTGTTCCACACCCCAGACTTCCTGTGACATTGCCATTCTGGTACCAGGCTGTCGCCATGGAAATGCATGGGAGGGGCATGGCTCATGTTGCTCATGTTATTAGTCAGGGGGAAATATTAATGCGTTCACACAGACGTTATATTTACTTGAGTGAGACGAAGGAGAAAAAGAAACCATTTTGAAAAACTATGCCAGCAAATGCTTTGTACTGTATGGCCCTGCTGGGGGGGAGGGGGGGGGGAGTTTTAGAAACGTTAAGAATCTTCTCGTAGTTTAAAATGTGAAACTCCTCCTTTCCTTGTTTGCCCATTAAATAATTTATTTTCAGGTTCTGATGTGTTTCCAATGCTATTCTGTTTTTTAAGTTTCTTTTATTTTACGCTTCTTTTTATTTTGTTTTTATTCTTTTTTTATTTATGTTATTTCCTTGAGCAGTTAAATAAGTGTCTTAAAAGTTTTACATGGAAAATGTGCTTTAAAGTTAGAAAGAGTGCTACATGTATTTAAAAAAAAATACATAAATGTTGTATGCAATTTTGACGATGGTCCAGGTTACCCTGCAGTCAGTTAGCAAACCTGCAGCACAGCTGAGAGAGGTGAGGGAGGGGAGGGGCCTGTGTGTGCGATGCTTCTTCCTCTCGTGTCCTACGCACTGGAAATGCCGTTTCTGGATGAATATCCTCTACAGGAACCCTCTCTCTCTTTAAGGAGTGAAATGGGAGCGGGGGCTATTTTGGCACAGCTGGCCGTGTCACACGTGTTCCCCTCTGTCTCTGAGACTGACCAGCTCCGGAGAGGATCCTCTGTGTCTCTGAGACTGACCAGCTCCGGAGAGGAGACGATATGTTGATTGTTTACGACACGATTAAACAATGTTTGTACTGCACTGCAGATTCTTTGTGTTCGTAACGATGAAGCATTTTAATGGGAATAAAGTGAGATTAAGTATACGCAGACCCTGTGGCTCTCCGGGACCAGGGCTGGGGACCCCAGCAGACCCTGCGGCTCTCCGGGACCAGGTTCTACTCTTTTTTAAGTAGTGTGCCTCTCCTTTGTCCTGTGATTATGAAAATGGCATAGAGGGAAATGTTCTATGCTTCAGCATCAAACTGCTTGTTTAATTTTACAATCTCAACATTTAGTGATCCTTTGTACACAAACACACACACACACACACATGCACACACGCACACACATGCAATCCATACTCCACACCATCACATCACACAAAATATGCATATGATAACACTCTATTCTTTTCTCACACACATGAAAGCACACACTAAATGTTTTTAATAATTCTTTACTTTACTATTATCACAATATTAATTCAGCTCCACGAGGAAACATTCTCAAAAAGCAATCTCCTGCGACAGACCGTAATCTCTGCTTATTTTTCAATAAATATGAAAAGACAAACACACCACTTCTCAACTGCCGCCTCCACTGGGAGCCATTTTGGCTCCTGGTCTTCCGCGTTTACATTCGGAAAATATTCTTATGTTTGCTTTCGTCTGGAAATTGCTTCAGAACTGGGGTGGGGATGGGGGGGTAGGGGTTGTAGTTTGTGGTTATGCACACCTCAGTAGGCCCCAGTCTCTCTCCTCGCTGGCAAATACAGCGTGTGATATAAAGGCACTTATGCATTGTATTTTATTTAGGTTTCTTCCTGTCAGGGTTTAATAAAGTTACATCCTGTGTTTATTAGTTTGTCAGCTCTGCCAGCAGGATGAGGTGAGATCTGCTCTGAAGATACAGTCCCTTCCTAAACCACACACACAACAAACACACTATACGCACACACACACTATTCACACATACCATACACACACACACACACACCAAACACACACACTATACACACTCTCACACACACACACACACACACTATACACACCATACACACCAAACACACACACTATACACACTCTCTCACACACACACACACACACACACACTATACACACCAATCACACACACTCACACACACTATACACACCATACACACTAACACACACACACACACACACACACACTATACTCACACACATACACGCACAGAGCTTGGTGTGTAATCACAATAAACACTGCTGTCTCCACCTAGCAGCATAAACATGAACAAAGCCTCTAATTTGAGTTTATTCATGCCGACTCTCGCCTTTTATATGTCCTCTTCAAGGTTTTCGCGACTCAAATTCGTCTGAGCCGCTCGGTACTGAGCTTGCGCACGTCGCACACCGCGAGTGTGTCGATCAATAAGGCAGGACCAGCTTTTTTTTGTAATTTAGAAATGATTTGCGGTGAGACCTGTACTGGAAGAACCCTGGCAACTCTTGCCAGTGGTTCTAATCTGCATGCTTGATGATAACAACTTTTTTTATTTTATTGTTGCGTAGATGCACAATAATATGACCTGGAACACACTGTACAGTGAGGGGTGATGCCTTGTGTATATTTTTCTGCGTTGTTGTGTTGAAACAGCGTCCCAGAATAGACCCGTTCTCATGAGCCGTTTCGTTTAAATGCCACTTCTGATGATGTGATCGCCCGCATATGCCTCACACCCATTAATCACAGGGTAGGCTGAGGTGTTCTTATTTCGTCTCATGATTCAGGATCCACCAGCAGTTACTGCGCACACCGACTCCAGCTAATTACTCACTGCACAGCTCACACAGACCGTAATTTACCCCTCCTTTACTCTCCGTGTAATTTTCACTCACAGCAGTGTGTGTGTGTGTGTGTGTGAGTGTGTGTGACTGTGTGAGTGTTTGTGTGTGTGTGAGTGTGTGTGTGCATGTTTGTGTGTGTGTGAGTGTGTGTGTGTGTGTGTGTGAGTGTGTGTGTGAGTGTTTGTGTGTGTGTGAGAGAAAATCTCAGGAGGAACCCGGCTATAGAGGGGGGAGCCCATCCTCCACTGGCCGGCCTGGTGTAAAGTAGTGGTGGAATGGATGCAACAGAAATGCAATGAGGGATCAACCACAGCAGGCCGCAGCTGAGGCAGTAAGTGAATAAACACAGCGCCTCAGCGCTGCATGGATGGGCGTCTTTTTGAGCTCAAGTGCCCTCTTCTGGTCTGGAGTGCTCGTTGAACTAATACCCCCCGCCCTCCATTTTGTGTGTTTTCACTGGTTTCACTTCAAACGCTTTACTGATCAATTCATGCCACCCGAGCGCTGACGCTGCTCGCCTGCACCAGCTAAAGCAGCGCTGTGATTGGCTTCAGCCATTTGGTGTGAGGTGCACCGGAGCTGAACCAGCTAAAGCAGCGCTGTGATTGGCTCCAGCCGTTTGGTGTGAGGTGCACCAGAGCTGAACCAGCTAAAGCAGCGCTGTGATTGGCTCCAGCCGTTTGGTGTGAGGTGCACCAGAGCTGAACCAGCTAAAGCAGCGCTGTGATTGGCTCCAGCCGTTTGGTGTGAGGTGCACCAGAGCTGAACCAGCTAAAGCAGCGCCGTGATTGGCTCCAGCCGTTTGGTGTGAGGTGCACCAGAGCTGAACCAGCTAAAGCAGCGCCGTGATTGGCTCCAGCCGTTTGGTGTGAGGTGCACCAGAGCTGAACCAGCTAAAGCAGTGCCCTGATTGGCTCCAGCCGTTTGGTGTGAGGTGCACCAGAGCTGTTTTTCGATGTGTACTGTCCCCAGTCCAAACCACACTAACTACAAATACAGACACACACACAACTCACACAAAAATATGAAACCGCAAACACATATCTTTGTACGCCAACTAATTGTCTAACGGGAGTGAACTGTCAACTGGTATGTCTTGACACAGAGTCGCAAGTAATTTAAAAGAAAACGCATGATGTCATCTAACAGCACTAACCCGAGATACTGGCTAGTGTTAAAATCGGCAGGAAACCAGACCCAAAAGCTGCAGGACGGAAAATGAACTCTGTGGTAACGTGGAGCTCAGCGCAGTTTCTCGCTGGAGTGGTGGCAGGCCGTACAGCCCGAGCAGGTGTTCTGCAGCTCCGAAAGAACACTATTTAAGGCTTCCCAAAATGATGACAATTAATCTTACAGATGCTCCGCAAAGCATTTTTTAATCAAACCTATTTTTTGTTGTTGTTATGTAATAATAATTTTTTTTAGATCTTAATAAACGCCAGCGTCCCCCCGAGTAAATAATCACTTGAAAGATTATTTTGCAAAGATTAATAAGGAGGCAAAATTGAAATCTTTTATCTTGAAAACTAATTTGTGACTCCACAAAACATTTTTAATTTTTTAATTTCAAATATCTGAGCGTCGGCAGTGAAGATGAATAAAAAAAGCTGGAGAAGAAAAAGTTTGCCCAAATTCAGGTGAACGCTGGAATCCTCTTCTCTGTTCACACACGGGCTGCTCTCAAACAATTTGCTTATTTATCAATCAATCAACCTACTTTTTAAAAGTACCATTTTCCTTCTTCCATGTGCATCTGGTGAGGTTGTGATATGATGCTTCACAGAAGACATTAAAGAAGCAGTGCAACCATTTTGTGTGATGCCTTTGAAACATTGATTCAGCTGCAAGACAAAAGTTTACACGCTTTCTTCAAATTTTAAAACAGGAGAACAACACAGTTTCCTTTCCAACACAGTTTCCTTTCAACACAAACCATGGTGTTTCTAAACGCGAGAGCTGGCGGTCTGGCCCAGTGTGTCCATTCTGCACAGATTGATCTCATTTGATTGGCCGCCCACTAAATGGCCAGCCAGCTGATTGGTTAAAAGTGATAATTGCCATGTTGCTTAATGTAAGAAACATGGTTTCCAAAACGAGCAATACCATTTTTGCCTGTAGTGGGCAGTATTACGTCTTTGTTAATAATAATAATAATAATAATAATAATAATAATAATAATAATAATAACAATAATAATAAATTGTATTTATATAGCACCTTTCCAGAGCCCAAGGTCACCTAACAAAGTTAAAAGGTTAAAAAACAGCATGTACAGTACATACAGAAGGCAAAATGTATACACAGGACAGTAATACAGAACTTGTATTACTTTGTATGTTGCTTTGTTTAAAAAAAAACATTGAAAATGTCAATTGAATATAATAAGCTTGATGTCATAGTATGAAATAAATACATAAATAAGCCAAGTGCACAGCTGAGGCCAGGTTACATTACATTACATTACATTACAGGCATTTAGCAGACGCTTTTATCCAGAGCGACTTACACAACTTTTACATTGCATCCATCTATACAGCTGGATATATACTGAAGCAATTCCAGTTAAGTACCTTGCTCAAGGGTACAACGGCAGCGTCCTTACCCGGGAATCGAACCTGGGACCTTTCGGTTACAAGCCCAGGAATCGAACAAACCCGGGAATCGAACCTGGGACCTTTCGGTTACAAGCCCAGTTCCTTACCCACTGTGCTATACTTACAAACCCGGGAATCGAACCTGGGACCTTTCGGTTACAAGCCCAGTTCCTTACCCACTGTGCTATACTTACAAACCCGGGAATCGAACCTGGGACCTTTCGGTTACAAGCCCAGTTCCTTACCCACTGTGCTACACTCCGTCCAGGTGTTCTGGAATGCTTAATTCAAACACCAACCCCAGCTGGTTCTAGTGCGCCTCTCTCCTCCCTGTTCTCTCTCTCTCTCTCTCATTCTCTCTCTCTTTTCCGATCTCTTCTCCTTTAAGTGTTTAATGTGGCGTTGGTTTAGTGCTCTTCAGTGCATAAACCATAAAATCTGCAGAGTTATTGTAGTGGGAGCACATCAGCAGAACACCACTGGTCGAGTCCCAAGGCGGACTGCAACTGGCTGTGTAACTCAGGAGGTTGCAGGTTTGATTCCTAAGTGAGGCACTGCTGTTGTACTCTGGAGCCAGGTACTTAACCTGGATTGCTTTAGTAAAATGCTCAGATGTTGTAAATGGACAGGATGTAAATAAAAAAATTAATAAATATGAGCCGTGTTTGTGCTTCTGGATAAGAGTGTGGGCCAAATGCTGAAATGTAAATGAAGGTAGGCTATTTCCCCAGAACTGTTTTGATACTGCACAGGCTGTGTGTGGAGAATACGCAAAAATACGAGCTACAGAAATCCGGTTTGGATAAGAGGCCCACTTAGCAAATGCGTAATGTAATGTAAAAACAAGTGCATGAAACGGTTGACACATTTTATGTATTTATTTATTTATTTAATTTCATTAAGAAATTAATTAATAGGCTATGTGTAGCGGCTGTTTTTCCGCATGCTGTGATCCCGGTTCCGCTCCGCTTCCCGGCTAATGTCCGTGGCGCGAGCATCGGCACGCTCAGCACGAGATTAATTAGGGCTGATTAAAAAACCGACACAAACGAGCGCTGCGGCTTGATCACGCCCCCTTCCGTCCGCCACGCGGCTAATTGACGCGCCGGCCGTTCCGTCTCCTTCCCTACCGCCGCCGCGTCCGCGATCCAGGTGTGCTGAGTCGCGTCGGAAGGTGTTCAGGTGTGTCGCGTAGCCACAGCCACTGCTCGCAGTTTACAAACGTTTGAAACGAAAAGCAGACCGCAGTCCTTTTGTTTTCTTGCGCTTCTTTTTTTTTGTACACTGCAGCGAGCTTTTCCTTTTGTTTTCTTGTGCTTCTTTTTTTTGTACACTGCAGCGGGCTTTGGTAGCCTGCATTCATGTGGTCGTTTGCGATGACCGGGGGGGTGGGGCGCAGATGGCAAACTGGTTTCTGATTGGATAACATGCAGCTGTGACCCGCCGGGCCACCCAGGTGCCATAGCAACCGACCGAGCCGCAGAGCTGCGGTGACTCAATATCCTGCGTTTTTCCGGGTGTTTGTCTCGTGGATAAAAGACCGTTAAGGAGCCCCTTGGGGTCAGATGAGAAAATCTTCCCTAAAATTATTAAATTGTTCCCCGGAAATTGGCAATCTGTGCCCTCCCATTTCTAATTGGTGCCCTCAGATTAGTAATCTGTGAGCACAAATTATTTCATTAATTCCCACTAGTTTATAATCCCTACCTATTGTCAGTCAATTATTAATTTCTCGTGTGAGCATCAATTATTTTGAAAATTAATGTAATATTTTGAATTGAAGATTTTTTTACAAAATGGCTGCCACTGTGGGGTGCTGCCTGTGGGGTGCTGCCTGTGGCGACGGTCAGTCTCACTTCCCGTAAGGTGCAAGGTTCGATTCCCAGGTAGGGCACTGCCACTGTACCCTTGTGCAGCGTACTTAATCTGCACTGCTTCAGTATATATCCAGCTGTGTAAACGGATGCAGTGTAAATGCTATAGTAAAAGTTGTGTGACCGTAATAACTATAATGGTATTTTTTGCAATGATTGTATTGATGATGATGATGATGATGATGATGATGATGATGACATTGCTCACACTTAAGCTTGCACTTACACTTGTGCTTTTTTCACTGCAGGTTCATGAACTCTTCTCCTGTCTCTGCTGGTGTGGAAATATTAGCATTTAAACGGGAACATTGTGAATACGTGTGTGTGTGTGTGTGAGTGTGTGTGTGTGTGTGTGTAGGTGTGAGTGTGTGTGTGTGTGTGTGTGTGTGTGTGAATGTGTGTGTGAGTGTGTGTGTGTGTGTGTGTGTGTGTGTGTGTGTGTGAATGTGTGTGTGAGTGTGTGTGTGTGTGTGTGAGTGTGTGTGTGTGTGAGTGTGTGTGTGTGGGTGTGTGTGTGTGTGTGTGCACTGAAACAGGCTGTACTCTGCATCATTGGGGTGATTATCAGCATCTCACACACACACACACACACACACACACACTCACACACACACACACACACTCACACAATCCTGCCACATCCCTGTTCTTTCTTTTTCATTATTCTGTCATTTCAGCCGTAATGAATATATTTAAATACACCTTATAACTTTTACACTTATTATCATTCATTATAATTTTTAAAAATTAATTGTGCTTAAGAGTTACTTTTTATCTTTTTGGAGCAAGTTAGAAGTGTAGAGTGTTTATTTGATATAATTGATCAAACAAACACATTAATATTATTTTTTCCAAAATTCCTGTCTTTAAATATCCTTAGCCTTTAAATATTTTTGTCAATTCAAATGTTAATCAAAAGTATCTCTCTCTCTCTCTCTCTCTCTCTCTCTCCCTCCTTCCCTCCCTCCCTTATTTTCTCTTTATGCCTCTTTTCCTTCTGTCATCTCGACAAACATATTTTTCTTGACTTTCACTAATTATATTCTAAGGTTAATTTCACTGTCAGCCTAATAACGCTCAATTAGCACGAACACTGTGTCATGTAATGTTTCGAGATTAACAATGTCAATCATTTCTTTTGGATCTAGCGTTGCATGTGTGTACATACTACACATTTATCCAAATGCACAAGATCATTTGCAGGAACTGTAATGTTGTCATTGTCACTGCATAACCTGTAGTAATTACTCTGGTCAAACATAAGCTTTGACTGATATTTATATTTCAAAATCTCAGAATTTCTCATCTCCGAGCATATGCTTAGACTTTTCATTTCACAACAATATATTTGAGCTTGTGCTCAAACCAGTTCATTGCTGACAAAAAAAGAAAAACAATCCTGGTATGTATGAATAAATCAGAATTTCTTTTTTAAATAAATACCAAGTTATATTAATTTGATACATTCATATCTGCGTGATATTTGCCCGGGAAATGGTGTCCTGTTTAATAGGGTGCCAGTCCAGTCAGATCACCGCAGCTGTGTCCCCACCCACCCCCCATTGCTGCCCACTAAGCCCCCCCCCCACCCCCCCCCACCCCCCCATCTCAATAAAACATCTGCCCATGCTTGGAACACACTGCACTTCCTCTGCCAGCCGCAGTGCATGCTGGGACACCATTCTCTCACCTCTCCTGGCTCAAGACCCAGAGCCAGAATGGCCGCCTTCTCGTTTCTTGTCATTTTTTGGCATTAAAAAAAAGAAACCAGACACTTAGCTTCTCAGAGAGCCGACTACAGCACAGGCACTGCAGACTGCGTAAATGCAACCTCAACGCTGCAGGCGCACTGCTAGACAGAATAAAAACATTATTTTGCAAGATTTTACAATAAAAATAAGAGGCAAGAGGATCACGGGCAAGAGAGAGAGACAAAGAGAGGGAGATACTTTAGATAAACATTTGAATTGATGAAATTATTTCATGGATAAGGATCTTTAAAGACAAGAATAAAGAAAAAGAAGAATAAAGTGTTTGTTTGATCAATTATATCAGATAAACACTACATCTATTACAGGGCTACATAGGGGCATGGTGATAACTGCAAAATGAAGAAATTATTTGATTTGATTTATTTGGTAGGTTATTTTTCCGTTGATGTAAAAATACAAAATGCTACAAATTGAATAAGATTAAT
>NC_049208.1:55181662-55199162 GCF_013347855.1 Anguilla anguilla | reverse complement strand
GCAAGGCATAGCGCGCAGTACTTTAGTCTCTCTACCCGTGCGTCACAAACAGCACATAAAACAGGGCACCTTTCCTTTAAATCCTGCTGAAATCGATGCATTTGGACAACAATTCATTCAGCTTTTTGTAGTCATTCGCTTTATTTATTTTTATTTTTATTTGTTTGTTTCCTTAGTGAAACATGGCTGGGGGACTGCAGAGTGACTGCGCAGCTCAGCTGGGGGACTGCAGAGTGACTGCGCAGCTCAGTTGGGGGGCTAGAGAGTGACTGCGCAGCTCAGCTGGGGGGCTGCCGAGTGACTGCGCAGCTCAGCTGAGGGGCTGCAGAGTGACTGCGCAGCTCAGCTGGGGGACTGCAGAGTGACTGCGCAGCTCAGCTGGGGGGCTGCAGAATGACTGCGCAGCTCAGCTGGGGGGCTGCAGAGCGACTGCGCAGCTCGGCTAGGGGACTGCAGAGTGACTGCGCTGCTCGGCTGGGGTCTGCAGAGCGACTGCACAGCTCACCTGGGGGGCTGCAGAGCGACCGCGCAGTTCGGCTAGGGGACTGCAGAGTGACTGCGCAGCTCGGCTGGGGGACTGCAGAGTGACTGCGCAGCTCAGCTGGGGGGCTGCAGAGTGACTGCGCAGCTTGGCTGGGGGACTGCAGAGTGAAAAGTACCTGTCAGTGTGTGTTCAGGGACATTCATGCACTCTCTCTTTTGTACATACACTCTGCAGCAGCGATACAGGCTCACAACAGTAATTTCACAGCTCCAATTTCAGACAACTGTAAACGCCAGATATAAATTTCAGTGTTTATTTTGTTTGGCATTCTGCCTTGCGAACGCAATTATTCGGAACAGTAGGGAAATTGCACAAGGAACGGTTCTGCCAACATTAAGGCAAGCACACGAACGTCAATCAAAAATAAAAACAGAAAAAAACATCCGAAGAAATGTCTCTCTGTATCCCTGACGACATTTTCGCGTCTCCTCCAGCCTGAGCTCGACGAGGGTCGGATTTTTTTTACACTGTGGGAGAGCGAAGTCCGCTGAGCGGCTTCGTGTCCCTGGTCACATGCTCGGATCAGCTGATCGCTTCACATCCGCCTGACTGGGGAGTGTTTACGTTCACGTTCTGAGCTGCAGCAGCAGAAGCGCGTGATCTTTACAGGTAAATACAGTAAGCGCCACAAAGAGGGAAATGCTTTGAGGTTCTGTGGTCCGTCACCTTTAGTTTTTAGTGCGCGGTTCTGAATCCTGTCTTTTGCCTGTTCTGTCAAGTGTTCTGAGCGCGTCCCGGCCTGGGTCCGAGGCTCGTGCATCATCCCATCGTTCGGCAGATTGTCTTCCTGGTTGTATGAACATGTATGTAACCGATACAGATGGCGTCGTGCTTAGGAGCTCAATCATTGCCTTTAAAAAAATGATATCCTGTTCTAACTTCGCTATTCGAAAACGTCGCGTTCAGTCGTCTCGCCAGCTAATCTGTCTATTGAACGCTAACCGAAGGACAGCTGCTATTTTCCGAAAGACACAACGGCCATTTACTCTCTTGGATTATTGTAGATTATTCATTTAATCGAATTTACTCGGTACTGTAGCAGTCTGGTTATATGCTTAGTAAAATGATATCATGCGAATTTTGATGCATTTATAGTGCATTGGTCACTTGCTGTGAGTGAGCTTGGGAAAATGACCCAGCCGTCCCATTGTAAGCACAAGGTAGCTGGTAACATACAGTATTAGTATACTGAATAAACTTAATAAAACAACAGAAACCTTCGTGATACAAGCACCGAACATAAGAAGAAATTAGACAAAGCTACAAGACTATTTTGCTTTTTAATTAATCGGAGTCTAAATTCGAGGTTAAACCCCCCTCCTGCTTAGGTCACGTGTTTATGGGCCGAGGACTCGGATTGTACTGGTCAGGTCAGTGCGTTTTTTTGGCTTCTTTGATACGTCTCGTGACCTTTAGTCCCATGGAACACTCCAGTCTGAAATCTTGACTAGGTGGACGGTTTTTGGGTAAAGGGTTGACGTCACCGTGAAGGACTTGCACAGAAGTGCATGGGTCAGAAGAAAACTGATTTGATTTTCACGGTGTGGGGCTATATTGTTTTTGCAAATTTTGTTTTGTGTGTAGCGTATATTATTGGTAGGACTGTGGCCCTCTTAGATTATTTTATGTAGTCCCATTAGTTAAAATGAGAAGTAGAGGTGCACACAGTCGATAATAGCTTAGTCCGTTTTATGAGATGCACGCGTTTTTTTTTTGTTTTTTTTAAATGATCGGGGTAGCCACCGGCTGGTATTACAGTAGGAATAGCGCGCCCTTTGCGCGTGCGGCATTCTCCATTGTAATGGCCAAACTGTAGCCTAATTCTATGGCTCAGTTAACGTCTCTGATTGGCTGTTTTCGAAACAATGCTTTTACAGTTGCCCGACCACCATTGTGCTCTACAGTGACACCCAGGCAGACGGACCACGTCAACTCTCAGACAGCTTTACGTCAAAATATAAAAAAACGCGCAGTATGGTGACGTCTCCTGTAAATTGAATTCCCCCCTCCCTGGTTTCTTTTCTAATCAAACCCAGAGAAAATCACTACAGAAACGTCCAGCCACACAAAAGATGCATTTGTCACATGTCCTCATTTTACTTAAAATAGAACCCGTCCTGTCTCTCTTCTCGGGGGTTGTGCTGGGGCCAGAATCTGAATAATGTCACCTCAAAGAATAACTGATTTGTTCTCTTGGTGTGCCTTTTTAAAGCTCCCCAGTTGTCTAATACACTGTGCGCATTGATCTCGCAGTGGGTCGGTCGGTCGTGGCCATGATTAAGTCACACCACGAGCCCATTGAGTCTTCTTCATGCAGCCGCTCTTTCTCTCTACAGTGCAGGCGAGCTGCTATGATATGGATATGTTGGGATATGGAGGACAGCGCGCTGTGGATAGATTGGTTTTAAGCCTTAATCGATGCCTGCTGTCTGTCCGAATCGGATGTAATGCAATGTAACGTAATTCAATGTAAAGCACGTGCTGCTTCCGTGTTTTGATGGAGAGGACGCGGGGATATGAAATGTCGTTTTTTCAATGCCGGGTTATTTCCCGTCTGTACTCGAGCTCCTAGGGTTGGTCCGCGCTTTGTTCACGAGGAGCTGCTGGAGCGGTCGAACAGCTCTCTGTCTGTCTGTCTCCCTGTCTCTCTCTCTCTCTCTCTGTGTCTCTCTCTCTCTCTTTCTCCCTGGCTCTCTGTCTCTCTGTCTCTCTGTCTCCCTGGCTCTCTGGCTCTCAGTCTCCCTGTCTCCCTGTCTCTCTGTCTCCCTGTCTCTGTCTCTCTCTCTCTCTCTCTCTCTGTGTCTCTGTCTCCCTGTCTCTCTCTCTCTCTCTCTCTGTCTCTCTGTGTGTGTCTCTCTCTCTCTGTCTCCCTGTCTCTCTCTCTCTCTCTCTGTCTCTCTGTCTCTCTGTCTCTCTCTCTCTCTGTCTCCCTGTCTCTCTCTCTCTCTCTGTCTCTCTGTCTCTCTCTCTCTCTGTCTCTCTGTGTGTCTCTCTCTCTCTCTCTCTCTCTCTCTCTCTCTGTCTCTCTGTCTCCCTGTCGCGGGTCATCCTCTCCCTGCGTAACGTGGTGAATCAGCAGTAACAGCGTCGGCAGCACGGGACTGTAAGGAGCATCAGCAGCTATCAGCAGGCCGTGGAGGAATTTCAGGGTCATGTGACACCCCTGCAGGCTGCTCTGATTGGCTGGTGATGTTGGACATGTGAGACCGTTTAGTGAAGCTGCAAAGGCTGGGCTGCTGGGCAGAAGACCCTCCTGTGACACACAAACATGCACATGGACACACACATGCTGTCACACACAATCACACACGCACACACGATGTCTCACACACTCACACGCACACAAACACACATACTCACACACACAGGCACATGGACACACTCACACACACACCCATGCACGCACACTCAAACAGACTATCACACACACACACACACACACATGCACACACACACACACATGCATGGACACACACATGCACGCGCACTCACACACACACACAAGCTTACACACACACACACACGCATGCACGCACTCTCTCTCTCTCTCACACACACACACACACAGACCCATGCTAGAAGCTGCAGAGTGCTGGATTATTCCATATCACACAGGCAGGGCGGTTTGGATGCAAATGAGCCCCCTGCTGTTGCCATGAAACAGTCTGTTCATTTTAATTTTACAGCCCTGTGTAAAGCAGGTGAGGAAGCCAGCTTCTGCAGTCACAGTCACCTGCTTCAGCTTCTGCAGTCACAGTCACCTGCTTCAGCTTCTGCAGTCACAGTCACCTGCTTCAGCTTCTGCAGTCACAATCACCTGCTTCAGCTTCTGCAGTCACAGTCACAGTCACCTGCTTCAGCTTCTACAGTCACAGTCACCTGCTTCAGCTTCTACAGTCACAGTCACCTGCTTCAGCTTCTGCAGTCACAGTCACCTGCTTCAGCTTCTGCAGTCACAGTCACCTGCTTCTGCTTCTACAGTCAGTCACCTGCTTCTGCTTCTGCAGTCACAGTCACCTGCTTCAGCTTCTACAGTCACAGTCACCTGCTTCAGCTTCTGCAGTCACAGTCACCTGCTTCTGCTTCTACAGTCACAGTCACAATCACCTGCTTCAGCTTCTACAGTCACAGTCACCTGCTTCATCTTCTGCAGTCACAGTCACCTGCTTCTGCTTCTACAGTCACAGTCACCTGCTTCAGCTTCTGCAGTCACAGTCACCTGCTTCTGCTTCTACAGTCACTTTCTTCAGCTGCCATTTTCTCCAGGATGTTCTAGAAGGGCGATGATCAGGTGGTGGAGGTGGTGTTCTGACCCTCGTGTGTGGGTGTGTGCGTCTCTCCCTCCGCCCAGTCTATTCATTTAGGGGGTTGTTTGTTTAATTAAACAGTGGTTTGTCAGTTTAGTTTATTTGTGGCTATTAGTTCAGCTGAGTGGAACAGTAAGTGCTGGATGGACTTGATTATGAGAAATGGTGAGGTAGGTACTTTAGGTGTGTGTGTGTGTGTGTGTGTGTGTGTGTGTGCGTGCGTGCGTGCGTGCGTGGGTGTTTTACACTGTCCCTGCAGTTTGGAACAAGCCATGTCCCAGCAACCTGCTCTGATCACTGATTCATCTGTGTTTCAGGACCCCTCTGTGGGAGGAAACGGCTGAACGCCTGTCCCAGGAGAGAACGCCTGTCCCAGGTGTGAACGCCTGTCCCAGGAGAGAACGCCTGTCCCAGGAGAGAACGCCTGTCCCAGGAGAGAACGCCTGTCCCAGGAGAGAACGCCTGTCCCAGGAGAGAACGCCTGTCCCAGGTGAGAACGCCTGTCCCAGGTGTGTAACGGCCCAAGACTGCCTGCTCACACTCTTACCTGGCTGCCATGGTTACAGTCTACAGCAGTCACACTCTTACCTGGCTGCCATGGTTACAGTCTGCAGCAGTCACACTCTTACCTGGCTGCCATGGTTACAGTCTGCAGCAGTCACACTCTTACCTGGCCAGGTGAAACTAGTATACTCTGCATACTCAAAGTGTAATTATATAAACGTTAATTATACTGAACTATTCTGAAGTGTGTATTGGTGGACGTCAGGTAGTCTCCAGCATATAGTTTTTTTCACATGGTTGGCTGCTGTGGTTATAGCCTCTGAGCGTATTCCTGTTGTTCCTGAGCGTATTGAGTGTGTGGGCTGTGTTTAACTGGCGAATGGGGGGGGGGGGGGGGGGGGGGGGGGGGGGGGGCTTGGCGTTAAAATGGCCCGTGTCGCTGGGCGCGTGTTTCTTATGTATGTGCCACGTGTGTTTTTAGATTAGGTGCAGAATCATCCTGTCTGAGTGTGGTTGTATTTCTTTACTTTTCTCCAGGCCTATATTTTTAAGACACTGGAGCGTTGAAATGGTGCTTGTGATTTGTTACTGTAGCTCCAGTCAGTCCACTTCCCACTGTGCTGCTGCGTGTGTTTCAGTGTGTGTATTCCCAACCAGCCCGATTCCTCAGTGGGTCTAAAGTCATCCTTTTCACGTTCTCTGACAAAACTCTAAAAAAAAAAAACAAGCATAGATTAAAAAATTAAGCATGATCTTTCGTTTTCTTCAGCGATGTGCGTGTTGCTACACTAAAAATAAAATGGTATAATTAAATTTTTTTTTTTTAAATGTGATGCAAGTGTAACAGAGTTTCTCTGAGGTGTGGTTTTAAGTTCATTTTAAAATACACAAAATTACAGCATTTCTAATTTAACTGTCAAATTGCCAGAGTTGAGGACAAATCACGTTGAATGTTAAATTTACCTAAACTGTGAGTTTTCTTGTTTGTATTCCTTTGTGCGTATATTTATTTACCGATATTTGAGTTCTATATATATATATATGTATATATACGTTTATATTTGTATTAATGTACATATCTATTTATACATTCAATATGTATATAATGCACACGCACAAACTGGATGTGAAACGTGTGGGTTTGCATGTGTGTGTGCGTGCGTGCGTGCGTGCGTGCGTGCGTGCGTGTGTGTGTGCGTGCGTGTTTGTGCGCGTGTGTGCGTGCCTGCGTGTGAGTGTGTGTGTGTGCGTGTCCGTGCGTGCGTGTGAGTGTGTGTGTGTGCGCGTGTCCGTGCGTGTCCGTGCGTGTGTGTGTGTGTGTGCGTGTGAGTGTGTGTGTGTGTGTGTCCGTGCGTGTGTGTGTGTGTGTGTGTGCGTGCGTGTGTGTCCGTGCGTGTCCGTGCGTGTGTGTGCGTGTGTATATATATATATATACACATTCATAAGGCCCATTTCATCGGGAGGATCTTTAAAGCTGCAGCGCGGCATTCCAGTGTGTGATGAGCAGATGCCGTGGCATTATGCATAAACATAATGTCTGTTTGGACTGTCGATGCTGATTTATGGAGACAGGGCTCAGTTACCGCTGTAATGGATTTTGGGGACACCTTCGTCCTGTTGTTCCTGTAGTTAATAGCGGGAAGGTAAACCCATTTATTTTGGGTAATGCGTTGTATGTATGTGGGTGGAAGTGTTTTACCAATGATAATAAGTTGTGATTTATTAAACATGCACGGTTTTCATGAAATGAGACCTGAAACTTTGCAATATTTCTTTCAGAGTTGATTTTAGCTGGTGAATTTGGGAGCATAGAGTGGGCCAGAATTCATGTAACAAATCAAAATAAAGAAATAGCATTTTATTTAGCACTTTTCACACAATGTTTTTTCACCCCGGATGTGCACTTGCGTTTACGATGTCATTCGGGATGCAATAATAATCTACTCCCTATTAGGAATTAAGTCCACATGGAACTTTGGTTGTTTTTTCTTTCTTTTTTTCCATCACACTTGAACAGTTTTGCAGTCTCAGTGCCTGCTAATTTTATGCGTTATTCATAATGATGATGCTGTTATTGTATTTGTTTGTTCTTTTTTTTGGTGTGGTGTACGAAGACTATGACTGATCAAGCTCAGTGGCTGAGATCAGAGAAACAGCTGCAGAATCGCACATTTCATTCTAAATATGGACCGATGTTTTCCCAGAATGCACCCTGGCTCACTCGTGCCTCTCACAGTGCTGATATTGTGCTCCTTCGCTGTCCTGGAAAGCGATGAATTTGCGGTTCTGTCTTGTCCTTGGTATTATTAGAATGTTTGCCTTGAAAAATGTCAGTTTTTCCGCTTGATTTAGCAGTAACTGCTGTGAGGCCGGCTGGACACACAAAATAAACAGACGAACAAACACACAAACAGACAGACAGACAGACAAACAAAGAAACAGGCAAACAGACAAAGAAACAGACAAACAGGAGACAAACAAAGAAAAAGACAGACAAACAAACAGACAGATAAACAAACAGACAGACGGGTAAACAAACAAACAAACAGACAAACAAACAGACGAAGCTTGGAGCTGAAAGCATCCTCTGACGCAGGCTAGGGTTACACTGGTCTGATGTCTTTCCGTCCGCAGATAAAGGTGTCCAAGTAAGAGTGGTGATGTTTGGGAAGCGGGGTGAGGTTTAGCAGTAAATGAAAATCTCATGTGGTTATGCATGTGAGCATGTGGTGTGTCTGAAAAGTACTCTGTAACCCCAGCAGAGCAGAGCAGGTGGATAGCACCCTGGATTCTCCCAGGGGCAGGTACTGGCTGATTCTCCCAAGGGCAGTTACTGGCTGATTCTACCTGGGGCAGTTACTGGCTGATTCTCCCAGGGGCAGTTATAAAATCAAATCAATTTTACTTGTACATCACTTTTAACAGCAAACTGTCTCAAAGACACTTTACAGGGTAGCAGAGAAAGATGAAAAAACTACGCTTGAACCCCCAAATAGCACATGAAGTAAAAATATAAAAACTCCCCATTGGGGAGAAAAGCCCTCGGACCGTGGCGAGAAAAAAAACTCCCTGATGGGAAGAAATCTCGGGAGGAACCCGGCTACAGAGGGGGAGCCCATCCTCCGCTGGCCAGCCTGGTGTATAAAACAGTTACTGGCTGATTCTCCCTGGGGCAGTTACTGGCTGATTCTCCCTGGGGCAGTTACTGGCTGATTCTCCTTGGGGCAGTTAGTGGCTGATTCTCCCTGGGGCAGTTACTGGCTGATTCTCCCAGGGGCAGTTACTGGCTGATTCTCCTTGGGGCAGTTACTGGCTGATTCTCCCTGGGGCAGTTACTGGCTGATTCTCCCTGGGGCAGTTACTGGCTGATTCTCCTTTGGGCAGTTACTGGCTGATTCTCCCTGGGCCAGTTACTGGCTGATTAATCATTGTTTCATCCCGGGACGTTTGAGAGGGGAGAGAGTCGAGTAAAAGAGGCATTGAGTTTGCTTAATTAATCACAGCGATCTGCGCCAGGTTTGTCTCAGTGATAAGCCAGAAAAAACGCCAGACTGCTCCCAATTTATCACCCTACCCCCCCCCCCCCCCCCCCCCCCCCCCAACAAACTATCTGGCATCACTTAGAGTGACATTTAAAATGCGGGCCGGGCGGAGGGAGAGGGTAAGGGGGGAGGGGGGCGCATCCTGCTTTTCAGCTTCTTGTTATATTAGCTTCATGTAGACAAAGGAGCTTAAATTAGGGAGGAAAATCGAGCTTAATTGCACGACATCTGGTCCCGCCACAACACACTGTGCGCGTGGGGGGTGCTGCGTTAACCCTTCTGCTGAGCAGAGGGGTGCCACCGGCCCCTTCCCCCAGTTTCTGCCCCGTTCGCCCTCACTCTGGCCCTTTAACCCTTTCAAGAGAGGGTTTTTTTTTTGGGAATGTTTTTTTTTTTCCGCCCAAAATTCTGAATCGGTTTTCTAGAACTCCGCGGCTCTCAGTGACCAGCAGTGATTGTGACATCATAGAACAGAATAGAATCTTCAGTTAAGAACATTCCAGTCACATATTTTTGTGATCACACTCCTTAAAGGGTTAATTGCGTGGCCAGTAACCTGATGCATTGTGGGTTGATTTAGACTCCCCATATTTCTATCCTTTTTTGTTGATTCCTGCCTTGAAATGTCCTCAATGCGATGGTGTGTTTTCAGGTCTGTATCCGCTCCCCTGTCTGTTTTCATTAACCCTGTAATGACCGCGTTGAGGGACATGCTGTGGTGTTGCTGAACTCTGCCTCCTGCTCCTGCTCCTGCTTCATCCATGAATTAATATTTAATTATCTAATGAGCCTTTTCCAGCTCCATGGCTCAGCACCGCTAGTTTGTGAGATTTAGTCCCCAGAACGACATGTCGTTTAGAGCAGAATCAAAGGGTCACATGCTGACTACAGGCTGAAGAGGTTCGGTTCTAACTGTGTCTTTCGAACAAATTAAGCAAAAAACACTCCAAAAAAGAGCCATATGGTCTCCTGGGGTCCCCAGCCCTGGTTCCAGAGAGCCATATGGTCTGCTGGGGTCCCCAGCCCTGGTCCCAAGGAGCTGCAGGGTCTGCTGGAGTATTTACAGTACATTTATCAGAGTTCAAAGTTCAGTAATAAAAAATCCAGCTCATATGTATATGCACAGGTGTGTACATTTTTGCACACCTGTCCAGGTTCCAGTGATGGAACTCTTTTGCTCGGGTTACAGTTCTAGCCAGCTTTAGTGTATGCAGCACGATATGCAGGTTTGAATTCTGCACTAACTTGGTTCAGGAAAAACCTGATTTATCCTCTGCTTAATTAGGACGGGTTTCTCTGCAGCAGAGTTGTTTGCTTCTCGTGATCTTAATGTAAGAAGCGGTTACTGGCATGGATTTCGTCTTCACACAACAGAAGCACCGCCAGCCCCGCCCCACAGGCAGCTTTAGCACAGCCCGCTAAGTACCTGCCCTTGTTTTAGCAGAATTCCTCTTCTGTACCGCGATTAAACGCTTATTGGAAAAAGATTAGTTTTAGCTGCTAAATATTTCTTTGTTGCGGGAAAGTACAGTCCCTTCAGGGCTGGGTGGGCATTCGTCGGTTTCCCCGGGAAAGCGTGGAAAGTTTGGCGGAAGAGTTTGTCCTCTGCAGGACTGCCGCTGTGACCGATTGGTCGAGAGGAAGGTTCCGGGACCCGATTGTGTCCTAAAGAGCAGATTAATTAGGCTTTATTTCTTCCTGCCTTTCTGTGTGTAGCAGGTGGTTTTTGTCTGCAGAAACACAGGTTGTAAAATCCGGTCCCCTTTGCTCGCCTCTGATTGGCTGGTTTTAATCCGGTCCCCTTTGCTCGCCTCTGATTGGCTGGTTTTAATGAAGCGCGCTGCGTTTCTCGTTAACCTGAGAGATGAGGAAGACACGGCCATTTTGTTTTTCTGTGGTTAATTTTTAAAAGATTTTTCTCTCATTTGTTTAATTCTCTTGTTTGTTTTTGTAAAAGATGTGCTTTTAAGGACATCCTGGTGAAAATCAGGCGATTGGGTGTTTCTGTGAAAGGGACTGTCCGATTCCACGCCGCGAAGATGGACCGGCCTGTGGACTGTCTGTGCGAGGGGCCGTCAGTCCTGAGTTGCGTGTGAACAGCCTGCCCCCCCCCCCCCCCCCCCCCAGCTCTCCTTGTGATGTAACACTTCCCCATGGGCTACTTCCTGACTGCTGTGCAAATCATTCACTGGCAGAGAAACTCAGCTTTATGGGGGGGGGGGGGGGGCTGGGGGGACAGACACACAGACACTGGCTCTAGGACACAGACACTGGCTCTAGAACACAGACACTGGCTCTAGGACACAGACTCAGTCTCTGGAATACAGACACTGGCTCTAGGACACAGACACTGTTTCTAGGACAAAGACTCAGTCTCTAGGACACAGACACTGGCTCTAGGACACAGACTCAGTCTCTAGTACACAGACACTGGCTCTAGAGCACAGACACTGGCTCTAGAACACAGACACTGGCTCCAGAACACAGACTCAGGCTCTAGAACACAGACACTGGCTCTAGGACACAGACACTGTTTCTAGGACAAAGACTCAGTCTCTAGGACACAGACACTGGCTCTAGGACACAGACTCAGTCTCTAGTACACAGACACTGGCTCTAGAGCACAGACACTGGCTCTAGAACACAGACACTGGCTCCAGAACACAGACTCAGGCTCTAGAACACAGACTCAGGCTCTAGAACACAGATATGGGAAACACTTGTTTCTCTGTGGGAGTGTTCTGTTCTGGGAACAATCGAGCAGTGTTTGGCTGGGCATGTAAGAAGTCCCTCCTGAATGTGCACGTTCAGCAGAGCTCCACAAAGCCCTTTCCTTGGCGTTCATTCTCACATATTTGCCTGTTTTTCCATCCTAAGCCCCAGAAGCCTGCGCATTGCTGTCCCCGTGAGTGCTGAGTGTTCATGTGAGGCTGAAAACACTGATCATTTTTCAGACTGCCATCCCAGGTGTAGCCTGGAAAAAAAAAACAGGTCTGCGCTTCCTGTAGGAGCACACACATAGTACCATAAAGCACCCTCCCCCCTGCTCTCTCACTCTCATAAGATCTCTCTCTCTCTCCGTCTCTCTTTTCTCTCGGTCGTTCTTCGTCTCCTGTCGTCTTGTCACAGGTGTGTCTGGGTTTCATGGTTTTGTGCGTCTCTCTCAGTAGTCGCAGAAGCGGAACGTGGCCTAGATCTGCCGACGGGTGCTGGCAGTGCGCGTTTCGCATGTTTATAAATAGTCTGGCGAGAAAAGTTGTGACGCTGTAATTTTACTTCCTCTTACATCCAGTTTTTTTTTCTTCTTTTGTTTAAAATGGCAAAACTCAGCGTGCATTTAAGGAACTCTACCAGCTCCACTCTCAGCTTTATCTGGGGTCTGTGTGGGCCTGTGGCACAAGCCAGTGACCGCTAATGCTAATGCTAATGTAATGGTACCAGTGCACAGGCCCTGCTAATGCTAATGTAATGGTACCAGTGCACAGGCCCTGCTAATGCTAATGTAATGGTACCAGTGCACAGGCCCTGCTAATGCTAATGTAATGGTACCAGTGCACAGGCCCTGCTAATGCTAATGTAATGGTACCAGTGCACAGGCCCTGCTAATGCTAATGTAATGGTACCAGTGCACAGGCCCTGCTAATGCTAATGTAATGGTACCAGTGCACAGGCCCTGCTAATGCTAATGTAATGGTACCAGTGCTAATGCTAATGTAATAATACCAGTGCACAGGCCCTGCTAATGTAATGGTACCAGTGCACAGGCCCTGCTAATGTAATGGTACCAGTGCACAGGCCCTGCTAATGTAATGTAATGGTATCTGTTCCCAGGCCCTGCTAATGCTAATGTAATGGTATCTGTTCCCAGGCCCTGCTAATGCTAATGTAATGGTACCAGTTCCCAGGCCCTGCTAATGCTAATATAATGTCATTCAGTTTAGCCAGCTACCAAATGAAATGATTGGTGAATTTTGTGGACGTATAGTACGAACTAGAAGGATATATAAAAGAAGAGAAATGACCTTTCACTGTTTGACCAAGCTCCTGTCATAAGACGCACTCTTCTGTGTATGTCCTTATTGACGGGTGGTTTATGGTATTGATTACGCGTGTGTGTAATTAGCTGTGATTAATTATTGCAGATTTAATCCTCATGTGCTGAGTCCCGTCTGAAGGCCGTTCGATGAGGAGTGCAGCATCAGCAGCTTGGCAGTGAGTATCGCCACGCGTGGGGGAGGGGTGCTTGTGCATGATGGTCAGTACTGCGGCTGTTATAGGGTGCAGTACTGACGGTCTGTGTTGCAGGTGGCAGTACTGACGGTCTGTGCTGTGGCTGTTGCAGGTGGCAGTAGCTCTTTGACATGCAGCACCCCAACTTTGAGACGAGGCACCCCCTCCAGGCTGAGGAGCACGAGACGGGCATCGACCCCCTGCAGAACTTCAACAGGACCAGGCAGAGTGAGCGCCTTTCAGCCCCGTCATATCCATCACACCACCTTCATCATAATCATTACATCACACTTAGCACGATAATGTAACTGTAAAGTTGGGAGGTTACTCTGTTGAATGGAATGATTTGAATAATAGCTGCTGCTTCCACAGAAGTACTTCACTTTGAGAAGTTTACTTTTCCATTCTTACACATCTGCAGAGACAAGTCAGCTGCAAAACAAACAAGAAAGTACTTGGGCGCCCCCCTCAGAGTAAACAAGGCTTTCCTCGTCTGTACGTAAATAAACTTTGGGGGCTGTTCTCCAATGCCGAAGCTCGAGTTTGTGCACGCTGCAGATTTACTCTTAAACGGGCCGAAGGTGAGGCTGAGGCCTGCTCAGGTTAGCGGTGTTTGCTCGCGGGGTTACATTAGGCCGGCTGGGCTCAGCAGGGGCTGAGGCCTGCTCAGGTTAGCGGTGTTTGCTCGCGGGGTTACATTAGGCCGGCTGGGCTCAGCAGGGGCTGAGGCCTGCTCAGGTTAGCGGTGTTTGCTCGCGGGGTTACGTTAGGCCGGCTGGGCTCAGCAGGGGCTGAGGCCTGCTCAGGTTAGCGGTGTTTGCTCGCGGGGTTACATTAGGCCGGCTGGGCTCAGCAGGGGCTGAGGTCCAGATGCAGTCCTTCGCTTTTTTATCTTTATTGATTTTGGGCGTCGGGGTCAGACAGGTCCGAGCTTCGCAGCGCATGCACACGCATAACCGCAGATGAAAAGATGCATATTTTAGGGAATAAAGATTTAACCAAAAAAAGCACAATAATAAATTGCTAATTTTTGAATGGTTATTTTTTTTGTAAATTGCATTACATTACATTGTAAATTAGTATAATTGATGTGTATGTTTTATATATGCAGTCCAGGGACTGTACATCGAATCCAACAGACTCTCATTAATCAGCTGACAGTTTTCACAACAAAGTTTCTAAATATCTTTCACACTTTGACTTTTTTTTTTTTTTTTGGCATTTTTGCACCTCTAGTCTTTGTTCCGCACTCTTCAGGATGATTCTCACTCCAGAACAGTGCACAGACTAACTTGCATGTCTGTGTAAAAGCCGTTTCTCAGACTTCTCAAATCCAGCCCCTGGAGGATGTATTCTCTGTGTGTCTCTGAGAAGGATCGCTGTTCTGGGGTCAGTTTGAGCCTTTTGGCTCATGACCGATACAGTTGGGATATAGACGGGGAAACCTGATGCTGGATCAGTGATCCTGTGCCTTATGAGAAGCGCGACCTGATTAAACCTGAGCGGCCGATAGCTCACGCACTCCTGCAGCTGTGTAGTATCTGTCAGCTGTAGAATATGTTTGTGCACAGCGCCCCCAGTGGTTGGCGAGTTGTACTGCAGCTCCCTTTGGATTGATACGGAGGTCTGGAGGAAATGACAGTGTGAAATGTGGGTATCCTGGACCTGCACTAAGCATTAAAAGAGATGCCAGGTTAGGGTTAGGACATCGTTCAGGAAGGGGAGCCGGAAGTCTGGTATTTTTATTACATCACAAGCTGTGAAACTCCTGCAGCGATTTGTGTAAATGTGTGTGTCTGTGTGCGTGCGTGTGTGTTTAACATGTGTGTTTGTTTGTGCCGCAGGGGGTACACTGGAGAGCAGTGGAAGTGGGTCGTTCACGCAGTCAGAGAACATCTTTCTCTCCTACAGGTGAGCACATCACACTCTTCTATACGTGAGTGTGTGAGTGTGCATTTGTGTGTGTGTGTGTGTGTGTGAGCGTGTGTATGTGTGAGTGTGTGTGTGTGTGTGTGCGTGTATATGTGAGTGTTTGTGTGTGCGCGTGTGTGCGTGTGAGTGTGTGTGTGTGTGTGTGTGTGTGTGCATGTGTGTGTGTGTGTGTGTGTGCATGTGTGTGTGTGTGTGCGCATGTGTGTGTGTGTGTGCGCATGTGTGTGTGTGTGTATGTGCGCATGTGTGTGTGTGTGTGTGTGTGTGTGTGTGTGCATGTGTGTGTGTGTGCATGCTTATTTGCAGCAGTGTAAAGGAAGCTCATTACTGCAGCCGCGTGCACAGAGAACGAGGTTCTGGGTCAAACCCAGCAGAACCAGCTGCTCCGGGGGGGCAGAGGGGCTGGGCGTGGGGGGGTGGTGCAGGTGTGACCCCCCCCCCCCCCCCCGTTTGCTCCCACAGGAAGTGGAGTAATGCATGCGCACACGTCTGAAAGAGCGATGAAGAGTATTTAAAAGAACAAACTGTTCTCCTTATTATCAGCTGATACCAACAGAAAAAACTGTTTCACCAGTACCGTTTCCAGTAATTTGGCTGTACCCGTCTACACTGCAGTGCTACGGCTTTACGGTGTCAGCTCATTCATGTCAATGTTAAAAATGTAATATTTAGTTGTAGCACACGTCTATATGTACTGTGTAACTTACAAAGACACCACACTCTGGGGGTGGGGGTCGGAGAGCAGTGTTTATATTCACTGCTTTTGTCCTCATTTTCACTCGTCGTCCTCCGTGATTCTCCTCCTGTCTTTCTTTTTTCTTTCCCTCCTCCGCAGAAAAGAGTGGGATGAGTTATTTCTGCACAGTAACTACCTGGCCCGGATCCGGCAGGCCGGGCTCAACGGCCGGCTACGCAGCAGCCGCTTCCGCAGCGTGTGCTGGAAGGTGAGCGTGCGGACGTGTGCGGGAAGGTGAGCGTGCGGGAGGGTGCGGGAGGGTGAGCGTGCGGACGTGTGCGGGAGGGTGAGCGTGCGGACGTGTGCGGGAGGGTGAGCGTGTGCTGGAAGGTGAGCGTGCGGACGCGTGCGGGAGGGTGAGCGTGCGGGAGGGTGAGCGTGCGGACGTGTGCGGGAATGTGAGCGTGCGGAAGTGTGCGGGAATGTGAGCGTGCGGGAGGGTGAGCGTGCGGACGTGTGCGGGAGGGTGAGCGTGCGGGAGGGTGAGCGTGCGGACGTGTGCGGGAAGGTGAGCGTGCGGACGTGTGCGGGAAGGTAGCGTGCGGACGTGTGCGGGAAGGTAGCGTGCGGACGTGTGCGGGAAGGTAGCGTGCGGACGTGTGCTGGAAGGTGAGCGTGCGGTAAGGTGAGCGTGCGGAGGTGTTCTGGAAGGTGAGCGTGCGGACGTGTGCTGGAAGGTGAGCGTGCGGACGTGTGCGGGAAGGTGAGCGTGCGGACGTGTGCGGGAAGGTGAACGTGTGGACGTGTGCGGGAAGGTGAGCTTGCGGGAAGGTGAGCGTGCGGACGTGTTCTGGAAGGTGAGCGTGCGGACGTGTGCGGGAAGGTGAGCTTGCGGGAAGGTGAGCGTGCGGAGGTGTTCTGGAAGGTGAGCGTGCGGAGGTGTGCGGGAAGGTGAGCATGCGGACGTGTTCTGGAAGGTGAGCGTGCGGACGCGTGCGGGAAGGTGAGTGTGCGGACATGTGCGGGAAGGTGAGCTTGCGGGAAAGTGAGCGTGCGGACGTGTGCGGGAAGGTGAGCGTGCGGACGTGTGCTGGAAGGTGAGCATGCGGACGTGTGCGGGAAGGTGAGCGAGCGGAGGTGCGGGTGTCACGGGTTCCGTTTATATCTCCGTTTTACTGGCGCTCATCACCTCCACATGTGCTGCAAACAGGAGCCTGCTTGCTCTCTATTAGCAGTATTACTCTGTAGTTAAATGTGATGAATATTAATTAGGTAATGTTTTTTATTCCCAGCTGTATCTGGATGCTCTCCCAGAGGATAAAAATCAGTGGATCAATAAGACCAAGGAGCTGAGAGCTCAGTATGAGCGGATCAAAGAGACGGTCAGTATCCCCCGGTTACAGGCACACCCAGTTACAGTATCCCCCGGTTACAGGCGCACCCGGTTACAATATCCCTCAGTTACAGGCACACCTGATTACAGTATCCCTAGTTACAATCGCATCTGGTCACAGTATCTCTGGTTACAGGCACACTCGATTACAGTATCCCTGGTTATAGGCACACCCAGTTACAGTATTCTTGGTTACAGGTACACTCGGTTACAGTATCCCTGGTTACTGGTACACCCGGTTACAGTATCCCTGGTTACAGGTACACTCGGTTACAGTATCTCTGGTCTCTCTGACCACCTCTGACCACTCCTCCCTCTTCCACAGCACATAACTAACCCCCGAAAAGCTGCTGGGCACCAGGACCTGATGGT
>NC_049208.1:55121662-55176662 GCF_013347855.1 Anguilla anguilla | reverse complement strand
TGTCTGGATGTGAATGGAGTGGGTAGGTTGGGTGTCTGGGTGTGAATGGAGTGGGCACAGTAGAATGTTCCGGGTCAGTTGGTGACCCGCCTGTCTGTGTGTGTTTGCAGCCGGTGGGTGCGGCTGCTTTTTGGGAGGGAGTTCCCCCTGCAGGACCTGTTGGTCGTGTGGGACGCCCTCTTCGCCGACAGCATTACCCTGGACCTGGTGGACTACGTCTTCGTCGCCATGCTGCTCTACATCAGAGATGCCTGTAAGTCCTCCTGTCCGTCAGTCAGTCCATCAGCCAATCACCTCTCTGCTCTACATCAGAGATGCCTGTAAGTCCTCCTGTCCGTCAATCAATCAATCAGACAATCACCTCTCTGACCGCCCGGCCCCCCCCCCCCAAAACAGGCCGAGCCAGTCAGGCCCTGAGCTGTGTGTGTGCAGTTACACTGGGAGCACAGCCCCACCTAGTGGGCAGATGAGGGAAATCATTCATTGCGTGTGTTCTGATTGAATGCAGATAAACCCACTCCAGCCCACAGTGGCTTCAGTGGTTAATGAAAAATATATTTATTTATTTATTTTATTTATTTATTTATATTTTTTTACAGAGTGAATTTCTTTGTTAAAGGTGAATGAGTTAGTGATATCTGTACTGAAGTGTGTTCTTGAATGTTTTTTGCTGTTGTGTTAAATTATGTTTTGAGAGTTAGAGCATAATGGACTGCTTCTTGAGGGGTGTGTTCAGTCTAACCACCACGGTGGCCTTGCAGCCCTGTATCTGATGTATTTGTCATGATGCAGCTGGTCTCTTCCTGTGCGGCTCTGGGATTGATTGCTCTTCCCTTACAGTGATCGCCAGCAACTTTCAGACCTGCCTGGGCCTGCTGATGCACTATCCTCCAATCGGAGACGTGCATTCGCTCCTACAGAAAGCCCTGTTCCTCAGAGACCCCAAGGTCAGCTGTGCTCCAGCACGCACACACTATACACACACACTCACTCACACACACACACACACACGCACACACACTATACATACGCACACACACACACACACTAAAGCAGGAAGCACTTCCTGCTCTGCTGGAACTGCACCACTCTCTTACCCACAAACCCTCGGCCACTTCCTCCTGCGCTCTGTATTGTGTAGTGCAGGTTGTTCTCACACAGGAAGCGCTGTGTTTGTAAAACCTCTGCACTTCCTGTTTGCCTGGCAGAACAACCCACGACCCATGAACTACCAGTTCCAGCAGAACCTGGACTACTACAAGACCCGCGGTGCTGACCTGGTGAACAGATCCAGGTGAGACACCTGCTGGCCCCTCCTCTCCCCGCAGACACACCTGCAGGCCCCTCCCCTCCCCTCAGACACACCTGCAGGCCCCTCCCCTCAGACACACCTGCAGGCCCCTCCCCTCCCCTCAGACACACCTGCAGGCCCCTCCCCTCCCCTCAGACACACCTGCAGGCCCCTCCCCTTGTGTGTACATGGTTTGGGCTGGGCCCCTTTCTTTCCAGTGAAGGGAAATCGTAACGCGTGCAGCATACAATCACATAATAGATTACTGCACTTTCGATGAGATGTTGGATGTCAGGTGTCCTCCGACTCAGACCCAAGACAGCAGGTGAGGGGAGGTAACCGTGTAATCGGCTGCTGTAATTGGTCAGTTAAGTGCAGAGTAACAGCAAAGACCAGCCGACCCTGCGGCCTGTGGGACTGGGATTGGAGGGCACTGCTTTGGTGTGTCCAGGTTTGGGAAGGTCATGGGTATGCTGAGCTGTACGGGTGTGTTGAGTCCGTGTTCTGTCCCCCCCCCGACCCCCCCACCCCACAGAGCGAGCACCAGGGCCCCGCCCCTCAACATTAACAAGGTCTCCAGCAGCTTGCTCAGTTTCGGCCGCAAGCTCATCGCCCCCGCCATCTTGGCCCCGCCCAGCGCCATCGCACCGATCAACAGCGAGGTGGTGTCAGCTCCGCCCTCTGTGAGCCGCACCACGCCCGAGGCCACGCCCAGCCCCGCCCACTCGCACCCGAGTGCGCCCACGCTGCACCACCGCATGCTGAAGTCTGAGAGCATGCCTGTGCACCTGAGCAAAGGTGAGAGAGTGTGCACTCTACAGTGTGTACTGCACTTACACACTACACTGTACACTGTACACACTACAGAGTGTAGTGCACTTACACACTACACTCTACACACTACAGAGTGTACTGCATTTACATACTTACACACTACACTCTACACCCTGCATACTGTACTGCACTTACACCCTACACACTACAGAGTGTACTGCACTTACATACTACACTCTACAGTGTACTGCACTTACATACTACGCACTTACACTCTACACCCTGCATACTGTACTGCACTTACACTCTACACACTACAGAGTGTACTGCACTTACACACTGCACACTGTGCTGCATTTACACACACATGCACACTACACACTGTACTGTACACACACACACACACACACACACACACACACACACACACACACACACACACCCCTATGTAAATCCGGTCCGGTGCTCTCCTGTCTCAGATGTAGGTTCATCCGGGGGCACTCAGGTCTCTCTTCCTCCTCAGACCCGTGCCGATGTCCAAGGTAACCGCTGCCATGACAACCGCATCAGCATCGTTGCTTGTGTTTGTGCAGTGTTTGCTTCATAGTTTGTTTGATGTGCGTTTCATGCATGTATTCCGCCAGTTCGTGTCTCAGCTGCATGCAGTACCCACAGTCACCCACCAGGGGGAGGCAGAGTATGTCATGTTGAATCAAGCATCATTCCTGCATGTCTGCTCGGATCATGTGTACAGCAGTGACGATTACTTAGATAATATTCACAAAGCACCTGACCCTAATCAGCCCTTGTCAGTAAAACAGAAACACTGTTAAAAAAGGTTTGGAGTTTCGATTGTTGGCTTCAACCAGTGCAGTGGCAGCATTTGTGCTTTTTGCTGTTGTTTTGTCCTGTGATGGGGAGTTGTGCTCTGTTTGTGTTTTAGTCCCTGTGCTGGGATGTGTGTATGTGAGAAATGTCTCTCCTCCAGCCTTGTAATGCTCATTTATTGCTTCTTAATTGCACCTTAATTGAGCCGTGTTAAATGAGCTGTGTTACTTGAACGGTGTTAATTGAGCTATGTTAATTAAGCTGCGTTACTTGAGCAGTGTTAATTGATGTGTTAATTGAGCTCTGTCAATTGAGCGGTGTTAATGGATGTGTTAATTGAGCGGTGTTAATTGATGTGTTAATTGAGTGGTGTTAATTGATGTTAATTGAGCAGTGTTAATTGAACTGTGTCAATTGAGCTGTGTTAATTTAGCTGTGTCAATTGAGCAGTGTTGAGTGGTGTTAATTGAGCTGTGTTAATTGAGCGGTGTTGAGCTGTGTTAATTGAGCAGTGTTGAGCGGTGTTAATTGAGCAGTGTTGAGCGGTGTTAATTGAGCAGTGTTGAGCGGTGTTAATTGAGCGGTGTTGAGCAGTGTTAATTGAGCGGTGTTGAGCGGTGTTAATTGAGCGGTGTTGAATGGTGTTAATTGAGCGGTGTTAATTGAGCAGTGTTGAGCGGTGTTAATTGAGCGGGGTTGAGCTGTGTTAATTGAGCCATGTTAATTGAGTGGTGTTGAGCCATGTTAATTGAGCGGTGTTGAGCGGTGGTAATTGAGCAGTGTTGAGCGGTGTTAATTGAGCGGTGTTAATTGAGCCGTGTTGAGCGGTGTTAATTGAGCGATGTTAATTGAGTGGTGTTGAGCAGTGGTAATTGAGTGGTGTTGAGCGGTGTTAATTGAGTGGTGTTGAGCAGTGTTAATTGAGTGGTGTTGAGCGGTGTTAATTGAGCGATGTTAATTGAGCCGTGTTGAGCTGTGTTGAGCGGTGTTAATTGAGCGATGTTAATTGAGCCGTGTTGAGCGGTATTAATTGAGCCGTGTTGAGCGGTGTTAATTGAGCAGTGTTGAGCGGTGTTGAGCAGTGTTAATTGAGCCGTGTTGAGCGGTGTTAATTGAGCGATGTTAATTGAGTGGTGTTGAGCGGTGTTAATTGAGCGATGTTGAGCGGTGTTAATTGAGTGGTGTTGAGCGGTGTTAATTGAGCGATGTTAATTGAGCCGTGTTGAGCGGTGCTAATTGAGCCGTGTTGAGCGATGTTAATTGAGCCGTGTTGAGCGGTGTTAATTGAGCGATGTTAATTGAGCGGTGTTGAGCGGTGTTAATTGAGCCGTGTTGAGCGGTGTTAATTGAGCTGTGTTGAGTGGTGTTGAGCAGTGTTAATTGAGCCGTGTTGAGCGGTGTTAATTGAGCGATGTTAATTGAGTGGTGTTGAGTGGTGATAATTGAGCGGTGTTAATTGAGCGGTGTTGAGCGGTGTTAATTGAGCAACGTTAATTGAGTGGTGTTGAGCAGTGGTAATTGAGCTGTGTTGAGCGGTGTTAATTGAGTGGTGTTGAGCAGTGGTAATTGAGCTGTGTTGAGCGGTGTTAATTGAGCAGTGTTGAGCGGTGTTAATTGAGCGGTGTTGAGCGGTGTTAATTGAGCGGTGTCGAGCAGTGTTAATTGAGCGGTGTTGAGCGGTGTTAATTGAGCGGTGTTGAGCGGTGTTAATTGAGCGGTGTTAATTGAGCGGTGTTGAGCAGTGTTAATTGAGCGGTGTTGAGCGGTGTTAATTGAGCGGTGTTGAGCAGTGGTAATTGAGTGGTGTTGAGCGGTGGTAATTGAGTGGTGTTGAGCGGTGTTAATTGAGCGGTGTTGAGCAGTGTTAATTGAGTGGTGTTGAGCAGTGGTGTTGAGCGGTGTTAATTGAGCGGTGTTGAGCAGTGGTAATTGAGCGGTGTTGAGCGGTGTTAATTGAGCGGTGTTAATTGAGCGGTGTTGAGCAGTGTTAATTGAGCGGTGTTGAGCAGTGGTAATTGAGTTCTGTCCGCAGGCGCGAGCTCCAGGACGGCCAGCTCGTCCACCAGTACGGAGAGCATTCCTGCGGGGCGGGACTACCCCTCCGCCTCCCCCCCCCTCTCTGCTTCCAAAAAGGACTCCTTCTTCAACATCTCTCGTTCCCACTCACACAGCAAGACCATGGGGAAGAAGGAGGCAGTGAGTCTCTCTCTCTGTCTGTCTCTCTCTATCTCTCCATCTCTTTTTCTGTGTCTTTCAATCTTCCTCTGTCTCTCTCCTCTTCTTTTTTCCCCTCTTCCTCTCTGTCTCTCTCCTCGTCTTTCTCCCTCTCCTCCTCTTTCCCTCTGTCTCTCTCCTTATCTTTCTTCCTCTCTTCCTCTCTCTGTCTCCCTCTGTATCTCTCCATCTCTCTCCCTCAGTCTCCTTGTGTATCCGTCCGTCACAGAGTGATGACATCATAAGCGCTGCACCAGTGTCTGTGTTGCAGGAGGAGGAGCTGGAGGTGCAGGTGTCCTTCCTGCAGGGCCAACTCAATGACCTGGAGGCCATGTGCAAGTACTGTGCCAAGATGATGAATGTGCACATCGGTGAGTTTAACAACACATCTCTGACAATCAAAGGCATGCCTGATGACACGTTGGTGAGTTTAGAAACATCAGGTAATTAGCTTCAGTACAAGCCAAGCCCAGCCCTACTTAGCTTTAGAACTGACCAAGCCCAGCCCTACTTAGCTTCAGTACTAACCAATCCCAGCCCTGCTTAGCTTCAGTACTAACCAATCCCAGCCCTGCTTAGCTTCAGTACTGACCAATCCCAGCCCTGCTTAGTGTGAAGTGAGTCAGGGTCGTGTGGCTGTAGGGTGGTGTGCTCCCTGTACCTTCCCGCCACCGTTAAACCACGCCGCCTGTTTCCATGGCGACGGTGTGGCCGAGGCCCGTGGGGGGATTCGATTAGCGCTCCCCTTGTTAGCGGGAGTGCCGGCTCTGATGAGGAACTCTCACCGCACACGCGCATGAAGGCCTCCTGGGTAATGAGTCGCCTCCCCTCTGTTCATTAAACAGCAAACCCAGCGTACCACAACACTAACGACCCCTCCCACAGTATGCTGGGAAAGCACACACGCACGCACACAGCTCTCACCCAACACATGCTTTCTGTCCGTCACCAGGGAAAATCCAGGAAGTGATTCTGCAGGAGAATCTGGAGAAGGAGGACGAGGTGCTGGTGTCCCTGGCTGGGCTCAAACAGGTAAAACATCACACAGGTAACAGCACACAGGTAACAGCACACAGGTAGCATCACACAGGTAACAGCACAGATCACACAGATCTTCCCCTTTAAGAGCACCTGTGGGTCTTGGGCAGTGTGGGCTCCTAACCGCCCCCCCCCCCCCCCCCGTGCAGATTAAGGACATCCTGAAGGGCTCACTGCGGTTCAACCAAAGCCAGCTGGAAGCCGAGGAGAACGAGGAGATCACCATCGCCGATGATCACTACTGCTCCACCGCACAGCAGGACCAGGACCAGGACCAGGACCAGGACCAGGACCAGGACCAGGACCAGGACCAGGACCGGGACGGCCTCCGAGACGCACCTGAGAGAGACCTACCGCAACCACTGCCTGACCAACAGGTAACAGGGTCTAAACACCCTGTGTGTGTGTGCGTGTATATATGGTGTATAGTGTAGGTATAGTGTGTGTATATGATGTATATCGTATGTATAGTGTGTATATATGGCGTATTTTGTATAATGTGTATATATGGCGTATAGTGTAGGTGTAGTGTGTATATATGGTGTATAGCATATGTGTAGTGTGTATATGGTGTATAGTGTAGGTATAGTGTGTATATATGGTGTATAGTGTATAGTGTGTATATATGGTGTATAGTGTACAGTGTGTATATATGGTGTATAGTGTAGGTATAGTGTGTATGTATGGTGTATAGTGTAGACCCTAGCTCCCCAGTGGTGGAACGAACTCCCCGTCCCTCTCCGAACCTCCCCCTCACTATCCATCTTCCGCCGTGGCCTGAAGACTCATCTCTTCAGACTATACCTAGAATAACCACCACCATGCTGTGTATATATATATTAAAAAAAAAAAAAAAAAAAAACCTTTTTCCTTGTCACTTGTTACATGTTGCCCCATCCCTGCACTTCTTGGTAAATTGTATTTGTCCTAATACTCTAGCTTAATCTTCTGCCTAGTTTGGCTTTGCAGATGTTAGACCAGGATAGTGTTCATTGTTCTCAGCTAGAAATAGCTGTACAAAATAAGTAATTGTACCTTACTGAACCCGTGTTCAGCAGTTGTCTACGATCATGAAAATGCACTTCTTGTACGTCGCTTTGGATAAAAGCGTCTGCCAAATGAATGTAATGTAATGTAATGTAGATATAGTGTGTATGTATGGTGTATAATGTAGGTATAGCGTGTATATATGGTGTATAATGTAGGTATAGTGTGTATATATGGTGTATAGTGTATGTATAGTGTGTATATATGGTGTATAGTGTACAGTGTGTATATATGGTGTATAGTGTGTATATGTGGTGTATAGTGTACAGTGTGTATATATGGTGTATAATGTAGGTATAGTGTGTATATATGGTGTATAGTGTATAGTGTGTATATATGGTGTATAGTGTATAGTGTGTATATATGGTGTATAGTGTACAGTGTGTATATATGGTGTATAATGTAGGTATAATGTGTATATATGGTGTATAGTGTATAGTGTGTATATATGGTGTATAGTGTACAGTGTGTGTCAGTTTGCTGCTCTCTGCTCTCCAGACTAAGGTGTTGGGGTCTCTGGGCTCGGAGGGGCGGAACTGGGATGACTATATCCTGATCTCCCAGGACGACGATGCCCCGCCCGAGCAGGAGGAGAGGAGGGCGGGCCCACCAGGGGGGGCGGAGCCCGTAAGCGCCCCTAAAAGCAGGCGGGGTCACGGGGTGGAGCAGGAGACAGGCCTGTTCCAGGACCCCCTGATGGGCGCGGCGTCGGGGGGCGTGGCTTCGGGCTCGTCCAGTGCGTTGGGGTCCAGCCCGGACGATGACAGCACCCACAGCAAGGACTCGGACTTCACCATCGTCACCCCGGCAGACCTGTGAGCGCCCCCTGCTGGCCTGAGCCGGCCAGCGCTGCCCTGCGTTTGCGCACGTACTGAGCGGGAGTCCAGACCTCCCAGAATCCCCCTGTGCCCTGTTCATCGCCCGCCCCGCCCCCTTTTCTACCGCCCCCCAGGTGCCACATTAGCATGCTGTATCTGCCTGTAAGGCTGGGGGTGTGTCCTCAGGCAGCCTCTCCCCCTAATCTTCTACACATTAAGCCCCGCCTCCATCTTGCCTTAACTGCGCCCTCATCCACCCCCCCCCAGTCCCCATTGGCCATGAGTGCCTGGAGAAATTCTTCATCCACACTAATCTCAGCTTTCATTTCCTCTGTTAAATCCCTCTTTTTCTTTTTTTCTTTTAGAGATTTTAAAACCGTTTATGGGACTGAACCGTTCAAAAGTGAGGATGAAAAAAAAAAAGATTAAATTATGAAAAGTAATAATAGTTTTCTTTTTAATTGATTGTGAACATTTCTATTTTTTACCAACCATTTCATTTACAAGACTGTCCTGTTTTTCTTTCCTTTTTTTTCCGGCCGTTTTCTTTTCTGCCGTGGGTTCCGGTGGTATGGTAACCATGGTAACCATGTATAGCGACGCATGTAGGGGAAAAAATACCGATGTAGAATAAAAACAATGTGACTAACTGTACGGGACGAAGGCGCTTGTGTGTCCTGATCATCTGCTCTTTAACATACAGGGGTTATGAACCGTGCCCAGTCTCTGAGCTTCACGGACCTCAAAGTGGGCGGGGCTATTAAATGGAATTGAGGACTCTCTGGCTTTATACTATCATTGTTTTACCTTTGAAGAACATAAGTTTTCATTGTGAGCTAGCTCTGCCCCCAAAACTTCCCCATCACGGCCAGGGTGTATATGAATGTACAATGTTAATGCCACGTTTATATTTTTGTTAGGATATACCACTCAGTGGCGTGGTTGTGTTGTGGGGCAGAGAACCTGGAACATTGTTAGGGTTCGAGATGGGCAGGTAAATGCCAGGTGAGATGGGGATGTGGGTGGAGCCAAATACTGTCACCTTTGATCTTACCTGAAAACAGACTCCTGGAACTGTTCTGAAATTTAAACCATAGCTGTGCACACACACACTGACACACACACTCCTGGAACTGTTCTGAAATTTAAACCATAGCTGTGCACACACACACTGACACACACACACACACACACACTGACACACACACACACTGACACACACACAGTCCACTTTGCGTTTGAGGCACACATGCACACTAACTCTTAAACGTAATGATTTGGGTTTTATTTTGCTTAAAGAGGTCAGGGGTCAGGGGTCACGCACACCTCTGTTCAGGGTGACCCACAATCATCTGAACCCCCCCCCCCAAACTAATCTCTGAAGTCAGAACATCATTCAAATGGAGTCAAAGAACATTGCACACACTTTGGCTGCAAACACACACACACACATACACGTTCTTGCTCTCACACACGCGCTCACACACACACACACACACACATGCAGCAGTCATCAGTTTGTGGCTCAGGCTGTCCGTCTTGGTTGTGTTTGTTGTGTGTGTTGTTGCTCCCTCTCTAGCCTGTAGTTTGTGCTTCTGTGCTTCCCCCAAAAAACAGATGCAACCTGCCAATCGCGTTTGAGATTGATCCTGCCGACCAATCGCGTCCCTGTGCTTTCAGTCTGTTTGTAACCGCGCTGTCCGTCTCTCTGTCTGCTCCGCGGGTCCCGGGTGCTTCCGTCAACTCTGCAGGTTCCAGACAGTTGTGTTTTTTTGGGGGGGGGGGGTGGAGTGTTCGGTGCGGTCCTCAGTGCTCCCCGCTCTTTGGCCTCCTCGCCCCCTCTCCCGCTGTCCTCTCTGGGACGGCGTCCAGGCTGCGGCGGGACGGGCTCCTCTCTCCGGCCCCGCCCCCTGCCCCGGCCCCGCCCCCGGCCCCGCCCGTGCTCAGGTTGCTGGTGAGCGCAGCGTAGTGGATCTGTTTCAGGTTCTCCTGGACCTCGCACTTGGCTCGCTTCAGCAGGTCCGCCTGGCCCTGTGGGGGGGCGGGGGGGGGTTGGCGATTAGAGTTTTAACATATTTAATCAAGCCCTACTAAAATGAATCCATCAAGCAGTCCGTTTTTTTATTGTGCCGCGCGAGGAGAGCTCGGCTGAGACTCCCCTGGGGCGGGAAAATGAGAAATGAAATAAAAATGAAGTCTGACTGCTGCTCCAATCACCCTGCTGGTCCCCAGAGCGATGAGCAGCGTCCCCACAACAGAGGAAATAATCTCACACACACACACACACACATAAACCCATGCACATATGCACATACACACACACACACACACACACACACACACACACATAAACCCATGCACATATGCACATACACACACACACACACACACACACACACACACAAACACACACACACACACACACACACATAAACCCATGCACATAAGCACATACACACACACACACACACACACATAAACCCATGCACATACACACACACACACACACACACACACATAAACCCATGCACATAAGCACATACACACACACACACACACAAACTCACACACACACATAAACCCATGCACATATGCACACACACACACATAAACCCATGCACACACACACACACACACACAAACTCATGCACATACGCACATACACACACACACACACACACACACATAAACCCATGCACATACACACACAAACACACACACACACACACACACACAAACTCATGCACATACGCACACACACACACACACACACAAACTCACACACACACAAACCCATGCACATACACACTAAGGCTGTCAAAAGTGCCATGAAATTGAGTTTGAATGTTAGCTTTTGTAATTAGAGTTTGAATATATTCGAATATCATTTGCCTATAATTCACAAAAATAAGATGCTTATTGTCGGGCGCAATATGCACGTGACGCTCCCTCTAAACTGGCCTGCGCGTTATTTTCCACAAGCAGGCAGTAGAATAGAGGACATCGGTGAACTTTCATACTAGGTCACTACATCTGGGGCCTCATTTATAAAACGTATTTTAGATCAACTGCGTGGCGCGTGCGTAGAAAATCACGTCAAAGTAGTGATTCATAAAATTCCAACATGACTCGATTTGACCGTGGAAACGGTTGTGGCTCTATGTCAGGTCTTCACTTCGCGTATGCACGCAAGTTCATTTTATAAATGAGCCCCCTGCAGTTTCTATAGCCTAATGCGCAAATTAATAAAGCGCTTTCTCGTGGATGTAATTTGCCACAACTCGTGATTTATTAATCACAAGAATAGGGAAATGATTGTTTATAGGAAATCCCTGTTTATTTCTTAACACAAAAACTATTCAAACGGCTAATATGTGTAGCCTAAAACAACATAAATTACTTACTCTGTTTAGTTTGTTTAACTTCTTTCATCATCCAATTTCCAACAATTTTCCAACACGTTCATTCACATGCTCACACACACAAACGTTCACTCACATGCACACATGTACACATACATGCACTGATTGTGGCAGTGATGATGGTTATTACTGTTGCTATGAATGGTGATGCTATTCTTTGGTAATGATATTGCAGATAATGTGTTGTTATTGATGGTAAAACTATGTCAGTGCTTTAGAAAACGGGCGGATAAGTTGTGCTGGGTTGGATGTGTGCGATCATGAAGTGACAATATACAAATTATGTTCTGAAGTTTTAAAAGTCCTCAGGGTATAAGAACAGTACGGGTTCCTGCAACTGCAAATTAGAAAAGATATAAAAATCCTTTTTTAAAACCCTCTCCTGGGGGAACCAAAAAATGCAAGGTTTTGTCCCAAATAAAAAAGTTGTTCCTTCACAATTTCAGCCATTAACTTCTCATTAGTCAGGTATATGCATGTACATGAACATATTCCTACCTACAGTACATGTATGTAGGAGTATGTATGTACATGCATATGCATGTGTGTAGAATTTCTTTATGATGTATAGTCTTTTCGCCCCAGTGATGCCTCAAGCCCTCTGTGCATGATCACCTGACTCATGAGTATTCAGCAGCTGTGGAGTTCCCTGGCTACTCCGACAGCACTGAAGCCTCCTGTGACCTCACAGACACGCGTATCCATGGGGATAAGAGAATGGATCTAATGTCACAGCTCTGAAGTGATCCCCCTGCGACCTCATAGACACGCGTATCCATGGCGATAAGAGAATGGACCTAAGTTACAGCTCTGAAGTGATCCCCCTGTGACCTCACAGACACGCGTATCCATGGCGATAAGAGTGTGGCTCTAACGGGAGTAAAGGTCTCAGCCCTGTGATTAATATTCGTGAGCTGCCAGCTGTCAGCAGCCAGTCACAGAGCTGCCTGGGTGAGGAGCCCTGAAGTGGTGGGCCACCTCGTTACTGTTAATTAGGTCAATTAAGTATCTCCACTTCCACTCTGAGGTAATTTATCTGGTGTTTAGCACGTAGCGTGTCTCACAACACCCATCGTCGCGGCGATGCACAAACTGGAGTCGGATTAGAGTTGGTTTGAGGCCAAAGTGCGGAACGAGGACGATACGTGAATTTGACTGGCTGAGCAGTCGGGCCAATCGCGCTGGCCGATCTGTGTGTTTACCCAAGGCGTACAGCCTGGAGCGGCTCAGAGCTGGGGACGTTATGAGATCCGATGTTTGAGCCGGATAACTGAGTCACGCTCATGTGTGCGAGCACAGCCAAACAAATGTGTGTGTCACGCATAATAATGAGATGTGTGGTGGAGAGGGTCCAGGTGCGGTGCCTGCCTGACCCCACAGCGCCCCCTTGTGGCGGCCTCTCCTCACCTTCAGGATGGTGATGTTCCAGGTGAAGTTCTCCACTGCCCGGCTGGCCTTACGTCCCTTCAGCCCCTCCTTCTCCACCAGGCTCTGCAAAGACTCATGGGACTCCATCGCTGGGGGGGGGGGGGGGGGGGGGGGGAGAGAGGAGGGGGGGGGCGAAGGGGGAGGGAGAGAGGAGGGAGAGATGGAGAGGGAGAGAGAGGGGTCCAGTGTCACTTATAATCTCTCTCACACACTCGCCCAGCTGCTGTTCCCAGAATGCGGTTGCTTAGCAACGCGGGTCCTGATGGCAGTGTGTAGTAAAGTGGCTGTTGGAAGAGATCGATAACCTGGAGACACAGGGCAGAACACAGAGCGAGAGAGAGAGAGACAGCATCCTGTCCATCCTGAGGGAGAGAGAGAGAGAGACAGAGCATCCTGTCCATCCTGAGGGAGAGAGAGAGAGAGAGAAAGCATCCTGTCCATCCTGAGGGAGAGAGAGAGAGAGAGAAAGCATCCGGTCCATCCTGAGGGAGAGAGAGAGAGAGAGAGAGAGAGAGACAGAGCATCCTGTCCATCCTGAGGGAGAGAGAGAGAGAGAAAGCATCCTGTCCATCCTGAGCTATGGGTTAATTAAGGGTTAAATCTGTCACTCTAATGAGGGGGGGAGGCTGGGGGGGGGACCTGTGCACTCTACTCAGAGGGTACAGGGCACATGATCCCAGGACAGAGAGTGTGGGGTTTTCCAGTCCATCCTGTTCCTCCAGTTTCCTGGCTGATCTCTTATCAATCATCTGAATTGTTGTTGATGTTCTAAACATCGTAACATCTCCAAATATCTGACGTATCCCTGTTTGCATGCAAAGGCTGCTGGGGCGTATCGAAAGCGTGCGATAAAGCTGTCCCTGCACAGCCACCCCCCTCCATCCCCCCCCCCAGATGGAAAGAAAGAGCAGAGTTTACTGTGCAGAGTAAGGTCAAATCTCACTGGTGAACTTCCTGTGATTCCTGTGGAACTGGCGCTCTCTCTCTCTCTCTCTCTCACTCTCTTGCTCTCTCTCTCTCTCTTCCCCCCCTCCCAGCAGAGCTACTTATCCATTATCCTGGTGAATATGCAGCTCAGCAATACGCCAATAAATCCTTTATCTCTGTCAGAACAATCTGTGTGGATTCAGGGCTGAATAACAGATCCCTTTATACTGCCAATAACGTCCGTGACCCTACACTGGGCGTGGGGGTGGGGGGGGGGGGCCAGGGCCAGGAACCCGCGTGAGACTTAACGAAGAGTGTGGGTCATCCAGTTTATCCTGATGCCTGGGTCAACCGTTACACTAAAACTCATAGGGCCCTGCCCCTCACCTGCTCTCTGCACCTGCAGTAGCCCCGCCCCTCACCTGCTCTCTGCTCCTGAAGTAGCCCGGCCCCACTCAGAGCCCCGCCCCTCTCACCTGCTCTCTGCACCTGCAGTAGCCCCGCCCCCACTCAGAGCCCCACCCCTCACCTGCTCTCTGCACCTGCAGTAGCCCCGTCCCCACTCAGAGCCCCGCCCCTCACCTGCTCTCTGCCCCTGCAGTAGCCCCGCCCCCACTCAGAGCCCCACCCCTCACCTGCTCTCTGCACCTGAAGTAGCCCCGCCCCCACTCAGAGCCCCGCCCCTCTCACCTGCTCTCTGCACCTGCAGTAGCCCCGCCCCCACTCAGAGCCCCGCCCCTCACCTGCTCTCTGCATCTGCAGTAGCCCCGCCCCCACTCAGAGCCCCGCCCCTCACCTGCTCTCTGCATCTGCAGTAGCCCCGCCCCCACTCAGAGCCCCGCCCCTCACCTGCTCTCTGCACCTGCAGTATCCCTGCCCCCACTCAGAGCCCCGCCCCTCTCACCTGCTCTCTGCACCTGCAGTATCCCTGCCCCCACTCAGAGCCCCGCCCCTCTCACCTGCTCTCTGCACCTGCAGTATCCTGTGATAGATGGCGTCTGTGCTCTCCATCAGGGCCTGGCTGCTCTGTATGATCTGCAGGAGGAAGGACATGACCCATTACACACGTGTGTGTGTGTTTGCGTATGTGTGTGTCTGTGTGTGTGTGTATGAGAGTGTGTGTGTGTGTGTGTGTCTGTGTGTGTGTGTGTATGAGAGTGTGCGTGTGTGTGTGTGTCTGTGTGTGTGTGTATGAGAGTGTGTGTGTGTGTGCACGTGCGGTGGTGCTTTAACGAGGGTCAGGCCGGGACGCTAATCGGTCACGTCGGCCTTTCAGGAATGTGAGGTCACCAATGCGTTGCCATGGAAAAGAATTAAAGTTCAGTCAGGATATTATTATTATTATTATGCTAATGGTGGTTAAAGCTGCGCTGCGTAACTCTGCTCAATAGCAGCTTTTCCCACTGATCCAGGATCAGCCACATGGGCACAGACAGTGGGGCACAGACACTGGGCACAGACAGTGTGGCACAGACACAGACACTGGAACACAGACACTTTTAATCATAAGTTAATGTCCCAGCTCATCCACTTCTTTCCTGAATGAGGAATCTAGATTTCAGTTTGCAGTTGTGCAGTAATGTAAAACAGGCCTCAGTATCGGTTATGGGTCATACCAGCCAACCAATCAGCCAACCAATCAGACGATCAGTATTTAAGCAGAAGGGTAAATCACTCAGCCCTTCTCCAGAGGAACCGAAACAGAACCAGCCCACCTGAGCCCATCTGGGCCCAACAGGAGAGAACCAGCCCGACTGAGCCCATCTGGGGCCAACAGGAGAGAACCAGCCCGACTGAGCCCATCTGGGCCAACAGGAGAGAACCAGCCCAACTGAGCCCATCTGGGCCAACAGGAGAGAACCAGCCCAACTGAGCCCATCTGGGCCAACAGGACAGAACCAGCCCGACTGAGCCCATCTGGACCCAACAGGAGAGAACCAGCCCAGCTGAGCCCATCTGGGCCAACAGGAGAGAACCAGCCCAACTGAGCCCATCTGGGCCCAACAGAAGGGAACCAGCCCGACTGAGCCCATCTGGACCCAACAGGAGGGAACCAGCCCGACTGAGCCCATCTGGACCCAACAGGAGGGAACCAGCCCGACTGAGCCCATCTGGGCCAACAGGAGAGAACCAGCCCAACTGAGCCCATCTGGGCCCAACAGAAGGGAACCAGCCCAACTGAGCCCATCTGGGCCCAACAGGAGGGAACCAGCCCGACTGAGCCCATCTGGACCCAACAGGAGAGAACCAGCCCGACTGAGCCCATCTGGGCCAACAGGAGAGAACCAGCCCGACTGAGCCCATCTGGGCCCAACAGGAGAGAACCAGCCCAACTGAGCCCATCTGGGCCCAACAGGAGGGAACCAGCCCGACTGAGCCCATCTGGGCCAACAGGAGAGAACCAGCCCAACTGAGCCCATCTGGGGCCAACAGGAGAGAACCAGCCCGACTGAGCCCATCTGGGCCCAACAGGAGAGAACCAGCCCGACTGAGCCCATCTGGGCCAACAGGAGAGAACCAGCCCAACTGAGCCCATCTGGGGCCAACAGGAGAGAACCAGCCCAACTGAGCCCATCTGGGGCCAACAGGAGAGAACCAGCCCAACTGAGCCCATCTGGGCCTAACAGGAGAGAACCAGCCTGACTGAGCCCATCTGGGCCCAACAGGAGGGAACCAGCCCGAGCTGAGCTCCTGGGACACGGTGGGAACAGGAACCAGGCCAGCACTTACAGAGACGCGCACACACACACATACACACATACACACACACACACACCATACACACACTCAAACACATACACACACACACACACCATACACACACTCAAACACATACACACACACACACACCATACACACACTCAAACACATACACATCATACACACACTCACACACTCACACACACACACACACACCATACACACATACACACCAAACACACACTCACACATATACACACATACACACTATACACACACACACACTCACACGCACACACACCATACACACACTCACACACTTATACACATACCATACAAACACACACAACCCTAACACGGAGGCGGCAGTGTAAGGGGGTGTTGCCGTGGGTGACAGTGTAGGGGGTGTTGCTGTGGGTGACAGCGCGGGGGGTGTTGCCGTGGGTGGTAGTGTTGGGTGGGTGTGTTGCCGTGGGCGACGGCGGTAACTTGCCGTGTCATAGGCGGAGACCAGCTTCCTCAGCACCTCGGGCAGGGCCCCCTGCGGCTCCAGGGTGGGGTACGGGCCGGACAGGTTGAAGAGCAGCAGGGGCGTCCCGTCGCCCCCCCTCAGCCGGGACGCCAGGCTCAGCACACACTGCATCAGGTTGGACACCGCCGGCACACCACACAGCTCCTTAAACGGCACTATGGCGTTCTGAGGAAGACGAGCAGGAGGAAGAGTTTAATCACATTACCTGCACCTTGAAAACCACCAGTTCCTCTCAACACCTGGCTATTAAGCCACGATAGAGACTAAACGTCAGGGGAAAAAAACATATTTGATAATGATAAATGCTCATATGTGAGTAACTGCTGAAAAGACAATCCAACAGCGGCGTATGGCGTTTCAGAAACAACGCTGTGACTGAATCTGCCTCGCTCTCCTGTCATCGTCGGTGAGGACTACTTCTGTACTTTCACCACTAGAGGGCAGGCCAGAACGAAACGAATGGACTCAGTGACCTGATACCCTAAAATAACGTCAACTGTCAGGGGTGTTGTCACTGACATGAATTGGGAAAGTGGTGTTTTCCGACGGACATTTTCAGAAGCAAACGATCCATCTGCGCCAATATGAGCTTCTGAAACTTTCGCTGCTGTTTAGACACTTTTACAAGCCAGCTACACTTTGATAATCCGACGACATATCAGCATGGGTTTTAACGGTAACGGTATTTCTGTAAATTGCTGAACCATATCTCATAGTTGAAAATACTTGGCCAGCTAACTTTAGCTAGCAAGCCATCATAGCCAAATGTAGCGATATATAAACGAGCAAAAAATAGATGCGGAAAGTAGGCTACCAGAAGAAACTCCCGTTTGCCAAACGATCGAATTATGTATTTTAAGTATTGCAATACTAAGTTTGTTCTAGTGATGTTTATTAACTACAGTAAACAAACATGTAGTAGTAGTTGGTTGTAAATTAATTCCAGAACAACAACAACGGTCGCATTCCAGCAACCACCACTCAAGTTTCCGTATTAGGTCGTCTGCATGCGACGGCCATTGTAGTTTCAATATAGCAACTTGTTAGCTTAGCAGCTTACTTCTTTAAAGCACAAAACAGCTTTTCAAAATTCACGGTTGAGATACTAATGGGTGTAATTTATCAAGGAGAACAAAACGTGAAATTCTCTTAGGTTTACATTCACCACAGACCTTATTTTATACAGAAGACTAAACCCCTGTGGGAAAAAAAGCACTGGAAATCTGCCAAGGGAACCCAAGGCGAAAGATTTGCCTTCACTGGAACTAAGGGGTAGCCCAAACGATGAAAAACAAATATAGACCAAGGGGTGTCCAAATACTTTTGGTCATGTAGTGTACACTAAAATCTGCTTCATAAGTAAACATAATATATAACATATATGTGCTGTTTATATATTTGCACACTTGCTTTGTCTCTCTCTCTCTCACCCTCCCTCTCTCTCCCTCCCTCTGTCTCTATCTCTCTCTCTCTCCCTCCCTCTCTCTCCCTGTCTCTCTCTCACTCTCCCTCTCCCTGTCTTCTCTCTCTCTCTCTCTCCCTGTCTCCCTCCTTCTCTCTCTCTCTCTCTCTCTCCCTTCCTCTGTGTCTCTCTCTCTCTCTCCCTTCCTCTGTGTCTCTCTCTCTCTCTCCCTTCCTCTGTGTCTCTCTCTCTCTCCCTTCCTCTGTGTGTCTCTCTCTCTCTTCCTCTCTCTCCCTCTCTCTCTTTCTCTGGGTTATTGTGGCTGTTTCATAATGGGGTGGTTATGGTATGGTCTGTAATAATATCTCACATGGGGGATGCAGATTACAGTATTGTGCAGGATATTTCATGCTCGGGGGTGAAAATCATATTTCAGATGCACCTGTGGACCTCGGCACCCCGGGGGGGCCATGGCAGAAAAATGAGAGCACAGAAATGAAAGTAATATTTAATATAAATACGATTTTACGAGGTGTGTGTGCGGGTAGATGTCTAAGGCGGTTCCCATGACACCAAGATGATAAAATGCGTGTACACAGCTCACACACATACACACACACATGCGCACACACACTCACACGCATGCACACACACACACTCACATGCGCACACATACACACACACACACACACGCATGCACACACACACACTCACACACACACATATACACATATACACACACACACTCACACACACACACACACACACACACACACATCCTAACCCTTACTCTCCCCTGGGGGTAACCCTCCCTGACAGCAGGGAAAATGACAGATCCATAACAGACAGGCAGAGAATCCCCCCCCCCTCCCCCCCCGAGAGACGGGGTATTTCCCTGCCTGAATTATTTATCTTTCTCATTCTTTATTCATGGACTGGCAGGAATATCACTAGAAAGACAAATAACCAGTAATGAAGGTGCTCACCTGTTCTCTCTCAGGTAGATGGCGGTTCTCACCTGCATGTTCTCTCTCAGGTAGATGGTGGTTCTCACCTGCATGTTCTCTCTCAGGTAGATGGCGGTTCTCACCTGCATGTTCTCTCTCAGTTAGATGGCGGTTCTCACCTGCATGTTCTCTCTCAGGTAGATGGAGGTTCTCACCTGCATGTTCTCTCTCAGGTAGATGGAGGTTCTCAGCTGCATGTTCTCTCTCAGGTTGATGGCGGTTCTGCTCACCTGCATGTTCTCTCTCAGGTAGATGGCGGTTCTCACCTGCATGTTCTCTCTCAGGTAGATGGCGGTTCTCACCTGCATGTTCTCTCTCAGGTAGTTGGAGGTTCTCACCTGCATGTTCTCTCTCAGGTAGATGGGTGGTTCTCACCTGCATGTTCTCTCTCAGGTAGATGGCGGTTCTCACCTGCATGTTCTCTCTCAGGTAGATGGGTGGTTCTCACCTGCATGTTCTCTCTCAGGTAGATGGCGGTTCTGCTCACCTGCATGTTCTCTCTCAGGTAGATGGCGGTTCTCACCTGCATGTTCTCTCTCAGGCAAATGGAGGTTCTCACCTGCATGTTCTCTCTCCGGTAGATGGCGGTTCTGCTCACCTGCATGTTCTCTCTCAGGTAGATGGCGGTTCTCACTTGCATGTTCTCTCTCAGGTAGATGGAGGTTCTCACCTGCATGTTCTCTCTCAGGTAGATGGAGGTTCTCACCTGCATGTTCTCTCTCAGGTAGATGGCGGTTCTGCTCACCTGCATGTTCTCTCTCAGGTAGATGGCGGTTCTGCTCACCTGCATGTTCTCTCTCAGGTAGATGGCAGTTCTGCTCACCTGCATGTTCTCTCTCAGGTAGATGGTGGTTCTCACCTGCATGTTCTCTCTCAGGTAGATGGCGGTTCTCACCTGCATGTTCTCTCTCAGGTCCGTGGCCTCCCCCAGCGGCTGGGCGGCGGTCTTGAACAGGTCGTCCAGCGCCCTGACGGGCAGCGCCCGCATGCTGGCGTACTCGCGCCCGCCCCGCCCGCCCTTGCGCACCGACAGCCCGCGCTTGTGCGGCTTCCCCCCGCCCCGCCGGTTGGTGATGGCCACGTGGACGAAGAGCCAGGCGTGCGGCAGGGCGTCGCCCGCCAGCGACAGCAGCGGGACGTGCCGGAAGCCCGGCTGCAGGCACTCGAAGGGGATGGTGTACTGGCCGATGAACTCGTCGCCGATGAAGTCGTCGTCCAGCACCACGAAGCGCACCATGGCCAGCTCGGGCAGCAGGATCTGGAACTCGAAGCTCTCGCCGAACACGGGGCTGTCGCCGTTCTGCCGCACGGTGCGCGTGCGCCGCTCCGCGCAGTCCGCCGGCAGCCCGTGGATCTCCACGTACACGTAGGGGTCCACCACGTGGCCCTTGGCCCCCGAGCCGCGCGGCTTGGGGAAGTTGAGGCCGCTGATGACCTTGACGTGGAGCAGCTGGGGGGAGACGCCGGGGACGCAGTCCCGCGTCTCGGCGCTGAAGAAGGACACCTCCTCGCGCATGATGGCGGGCCGCAGCACGTAGCCGCAGCCGCCGTTCCGCCGGAACCAGCCCACGTTCAGGTCCATCATCAGCCCCGGCGTCTGGAAGTTCATGGCCACCAGCTGGCAGCCGCACTTCCAGAAGTCCTGGGGGTTGGGGTTGCTGGAGTCCACGCGGGCGGGGCTGGGGCGCACGCGCGTCAGGCAGCGCTTGTTGAGGTCCACGAAGTCGCCGGGCCTCTCCGCGGCGAAGCGCCCCGCCAGCGCCTCGTCGAACGAGCAGAACTCCCAGAACCGCTGGCTCCGCAGCGCCGCCGGGAAGTTCTGGAAGGGCACCGACTGGCAGAGCGACACCAGGTCCGAGAGCTGGCGGGAGAGGCGGAACCGCCGGGGCTGGGCGGGGCCCGGGGAGGGCGCGGCCTCGCCGTTGGCCCTGCCCACTCGCTGAGACAGCTCCGCCCCCTCGTCCTCCTCGGCCACCTCCCCCTCCGGACCCGTGCAGGACACGCCCAGCTTTTGGGCCTTCAGGAGGACACGCCCCTTCAGCTCCTCGGGGGACGGCAGGTAGGCGGCGTCGGTGTTGGGCGGGGTCGTGTACAGCCGATCTCCCAGAATCCTCTGCAGGTGCTGGACCATGACGGCCTGCTGCCGCAGAGAGCAGTGATTCTCCATGCAGACGATCAGGGGATACTCAGAGGCCACGAACCCGTACCTGTGCAAATACAGAAACACACAATCAGTACAACACACACCGTAACACACAATCAGTACAACACACACCTTAACACACAATCACTTCAACATACACCATAACACACAATCAGTACAACACACACCTTAACACACAATCAGTACAACACACACCATAACACACAATCACTACAACACACACCATAACACACAATCACTACAACACACACCATAACACACAATCGCTACAACACACACCGTAACACACAATCACTACAACACACACCTTAACACACAATCACTACAACACACACCTTAACACACAATCAGTACAACACACACCGTAACACACAATCACTACAACACACACCGTAACACACAATCACTACAACATACACCATAACACACAATCACTACAACACACACCTTAACACACAATCACTTCAAAATACACCATAACACACAATCACTACAACACACACCATAACACACAATCACTACAACACACACCGTAACACACAATCACTACAACACACACCTTAACACACAATCACTACAACATACACCATAACACACAATCAATACAACACACACCATAACACACAATACACAGCAACACACAATCAGTACAGCATCAACAACAGTTACAACGTACAACTACATAAAATACACAAAAACACACCACAATATAAAATATACAGTAACATAATTACAACTACATAAAATATGACAATAACGCACAATTGCAACACAACATAAAATATGACAGTAACACACAATTACAACACAACATAAATACAACAGTAACGCACATACAGTAACACAGCAGACTAAAGCAGGTTCTCTGGCTCCTGTGGCCATAAATGTCTTAATCAAGTGCAGGGAACTCAAATTCAGGCGCTTAATTTAAGATACTGATTGGCTGAAGAGCTGCACATCGTGTTTCCAAGGCCTAGATTGGCTGCTGATTAAATGAAAACCAGGAAAGGCAGCAGCGACTGCAGCCCTCTAGGGCTGGATCTGCGGACCCCTGATCTACTGTGATGTGATCGGTAATTAGTTTGTGTTAATTGGGTGGGTTTTCTTGGTAAATTAAGTTTCTGTCTGTTTTGTTTTTTGTACCTTAGAAATCAGAAGAGAGGGTGGATAAGGCTGTTGGCACTGGATGTTAAACGTGATTACTCTCTCCCAAAAGAAGAGTACACCAGGGCTGTCCAACTGCCCCAAATTTGGCCCCCGTAGACATACTCCTGAGAGGGAAAATGTCTCAATCAAAAGTTTTCTGTTGACTAATCGACCAGGTATGAGTCAACATCCCTAGTAAGTAATGTCTGACTATTTTTTAAGGATAATGTCTGTATTTTTTAAAGAGTAATGTCTGTCATTTTTAAGTAGTAATGTCTGAATTTTTAAAGAGTAATGTCTGTATTTTAAGCAGTGATATCAGTATTTTGAAGGAGTAATGTCTATATTTTAATGTAGACTACAGTGCATCATATTCATAAACGTTTTTTTATGGAGTGTGTGGAAACTGATTTTAAAAAGCATCTCCCTCCCAGGGAGGAGCACTCCTGGAGCGCACCTGGAGCACACCTGGAGCACACCTGGAGCACACCTGGCGTACACCTGGAGCACACCTGGCGTACACCTAGTGCAGACCTGGTGCGCCCGACCCCGGCTCTACCTGTTGATGACGTCGACGACGCTGCGGAACACCACCTGCGAGGTGAGTGTGTGTCCGGTGAAGACCACGGGCTCCTCATCGGGCCCGTCCCACACGTCCAGCTCCACGCTCCGGCACCCCATCTTCAGGGCGCGGACGTACCCCGAGACGTCGGCGGGCCCGCGGAGCTGGTCCTCGATCAGGTAGGTGTTGTGGGAGGAGTTGATGTAGTAGTGGGACAGCGGCTGGCTCATGTCCTGGCACACCCGGCTCTGCTCGGGGTCGTAGATGTGGCACTCCGGGGACGTGAGGTACGCGGTGAAGCCGTCCAGCGTCAGCCAGCCGTTCCGCCGGGCCTCGGGGGTCGGCTCGTACCTGCGCACCACCCGCAGCCCGTCCTCCTCCCGCACCTGCGCCACGCCCTGCTCCGCCTCCAGGAAGCGCGCCAGGTCCTTGGCGTCCAGGAACTCCTTGTTGCTGGAGAACTGCACCAGCAGGAAGTAGATCTCGGGGCGGGTGCAGAGGTCGTGGAAGGCCTCGGCGAACTCCTCCCGGGTGACCCCGCCCCCGGCCCCGCCCCCCGCCCCGCCCCTGGCCTTGTGGAACTCCTTGAATTTGAGCTCCGCCCTGGCGACCTTCACCCCCGGGCTCACGCTCCTTATGAGCTCCACAGCCGCGGGGACGCTGAGCCGCTCGTCGTCCCGGTCGCCGCCGTCGCCGTGGTCACCGCCGTCGCCGTGGTCACCGCCGTCGCTAGCGTCTCCCTCTGCGACGGCGGAGCGGAACAGCTGGGCCAGCCAGGCGGAGCGCAGGCCGTCGTTGCAGCGGCTCTCGATCATGTCGAGCGCGTGCGCCCCGTACGACAGCAGGTAGCGCAGCCCCGTCACCCACACGCTGGCCACGTCAGCCGAGGGCGCCACCAGGTCCAGCGTCTCGAACCCGTCGCCGTGGATCACCGAGAAGGCGCAGTCCTCCGACACCTGCTCGTGCACGGCGGCCGCGCGGAAGGCGGCGGTGTTGCGGCCCGCGCGCACCTCGCGGATGGTCGCCACGGCGATGCAGGCCTTGCCCGCCTCCTTCTTGGAGGGCTCCCAGCGCAGCGAGCGCAGGTCCGAGTCCAGCAGGAAGTAGCGGTGGTAGACGCGGGCGTTGGAGCGCACCTTGCGCAGCTCGCTGCCCTCCACCAGGGCGGCGATGCAGTCCCCCGCCCTGCTGATCCGACGCTCTGTCGGCATGCTGCTGAACGACACCGTCTTCTTCCGCTCCCGCCGCTGCCGCGTCCCGTCCTGCAGGGGGCAGCGGAGAGAAACGCGCACATAGACAAGTCACTTTTTTACCACAGAGAAAGTATTTCAGATCTGTATTTGTGTGTATTTTTACGTTATTTATTTCCCATTTATTCAGGGAATTATGTTTAATTGTGTGTGTAAATGCACACGCGTGTAGTGCTTGTGTGTGTGTGTGTGTGTGTGTAGTATGAGTGTGTAAGTGATTTGCTTAGCAAGCTGAATGTGCAACATAGACTCCCTTCACGGGCAATAAAACCTCCCCACCACTTCAAGCGGAACCAATGGGAGGTTAAAGGCACCAGGGGGAGGTGTTTGCAGGATGTACTGAGTGTGTTACAGGGTAATTGTGCAGGTAAATGACTGATAATGTTTCAGAGCTTAGCCCTGCGGCCCGTTTCCAGCACTTCACCCAAATGCGGTCTGCTGCCAAAGCCATAAATTAAAATGCATTACGAAGCGTTCGAGGGCATTAAAATGCCGAGTGGCCTCTCCAGTCAGCCCAGGACACCAGCCTCTGACGGGAAGCCTTTCCCGAAAAATACGTGCCCCTCCCTGCAAGCACTGCTCCGTAACACCTACTCCCGCCCAAACACTCACTTAGTGATGAATAAACAGAATAGAGAGCACTACAGCCACAGACCGCCACACCAGCTGTCGTGGTTACCCACAGTTCCCTATGGTTCTGGGGCAGAATTACTGACATGGTGCATGATGGGTAAGCAATAGTGAGGCAACCCTCCGGAGTGGCAGTCATGAACCTGTCATTTACCACCACCTGCCCAATCCCTCAACCAATCAGATCCACTCAGCCAGAGAAACCTGGAATATAGATATCCTCTGACAAGATCCTCTGAAGCAGAGAAGCCTGGAACATAGGTATACTAGATCCACTCAGTGTTACTTTACTCTTTGGCAGAAGACAATGGAAGAGACTTCCTGTGTTTGACCCGATAATGCTTCATATATTGACCACTTAGATCCAGCACTCATTATAGACCAGCCCCATATAGAACCAGCACACGAATGGATGCATTAGTCTGATTATATATATATACACTGATTATATATGTATGGAGCTGTGGCTAGGGCCGGTTTAATTAGGGCATAAAAACAAAAAGCTTTAGAAACCCTGAGCCACAGCGGGCACCCACAGTTTAATTCCTTTGAATAAAACAGTTTAAAATCCAGAGTGCGTGACAGGCGATAATCCTAATTATCCGGAGAATGTGGCCTGGTTTTCCAGCACCGACACAAACCGGAAGAGCCTAAGTGTGAGTATTGTGTGAAAGTGTGTATAAGAGACTCCAGCAGTGTCAGCGTGGAGTAAATCACACACAGGCCTGGTGTGAGTATTGTGTGAAAGTGTGTATAAGAGACTCCAGCAGTGTGAGCGTGGAGTAAATCACACACAGGCCTGGTGTGAGTATTGTGTGAAAGTGTGTATAAGAGACTCCAGCAGTGTGAGTGTGGAGTAAATCACACACAGGCCTGGTGTGAGTATTGTGTGAAAGTGTGTATAAGAGACTCCAGCAGTGTGAGTGTGGAGTAAATCACAGAGGCCTGGTGTGAGTATTGTGTGAAAGTGTGTATAAGAGACTCCAGCAGTATGAGTGTGGAGTAAATCACACACAGGCCTGGTGTGAGTATTGTGTGAAAGTGTGTATAAGAGACTCCAGCAGTGTGAGTGTGGAGTAAATCACACACAGGCCTGGTGTGAGTATTGTGTGAAAGTGTGTATAAGAGACTCCAGCAGTGTGAGTGTGGAGTAAATCACACACAGGCCTGGTGTGAGTATTGTGTGAAAGTGTGTATAAGAGACTCCAGCAGTGTGAGCGTGGAGTAAATCACACACAGGCCTGGTGTGAGTATTGTGTGAAAGTGTGTATAAGAGACTCCAGCAGTGTAAGCGTGGAGTAAATCACACACAGGCCTAAGTGTGAGTATTGTGTGAAAGTGTGTATAAGAGACTCCAGCAGTGTAAGCGTGGAGTAAATCACACACAGGCCTGGTGTGAGTATTGTGTGAAAGTGTGTATAAGAGACTCCAGCAGTGTAAGCGTGGAGTAAATCACACACAGGCCTGGTGTGAGTATTGTGTGAAAGTGTGTATAAGAGACTCCAGCAGTGTAAGCGTGGAGTAAATCACACACAGGCCTGGTGTGAGTATTGTGTGAAAGTGTGTATAAGAGACTCCAGCAGCGTGAGCGTGGAGTTAATCACACACAGGCCTGGTGTGAGTATTGTGTAAAAGTGTGTATAAGAGACTCCAGCAGTGTGAGTGTGGAGTAAATCACACACAGGCCTGGTGTGAGTATTGTGTGAAAGTGTGTATAAGAGACTCCAGCAGTGTGAGTGTGGAGTAAATCACACACAGGCCTGGTGTGAGTATTGTGTGAAAGTGTGTATAAGAGACTCCAGCAGTGTGAGTGTGGAGTAAATCACACACAGGCCTGGTGTGAGTATTGTGTGAAAGTGTGTATAAGAGACTCCAGCAGTGTAAGCGTGGAGTAAATCACACACAGGCCTGGTGTGAGTATTGTGTGAAAGTGTGTATAAGAGACTCCAGCAGTGTGAGCGTGGAGTAAATCACACACAGGCCTGGTGTGAGTATTGTGTGAAAGTGTGTATAAGAGACTCCAGCAGCGTGAGCGTGGAGTAAATCACACACAGGCCTGGTGTGAGTATTGTGTGAAAGTGTGTATAAGAGACTCCAGCAGTGTGAGCGTGGAGTAAATCACACACAGGCCTGGTGTGAGTATTGTGTAAAAGTGTGTATAAGAGACTCCAGCAGTGTGAGTGTGGAGTAAATCACACACAGGCCTGGTGTGAGTATTGTGTAAAAGTGTGTATAAGAGACTCCAGCAGTGTGAGTGTGGAGTAAATCACACACAGGCCTGGTGTGAGTATTGTGTGAAAGTGTGTATAAGAGACTCCAGCAGTGTGAGCGTGGAGTAAATCACACACAGGCCTAAGTGTGAGTATTGTGTGAAAGTGTGTGTAAGAGACTCCAGCAGTGTGAGCGTGGAGTAAATCACACACAGGCCTGGTGTGAGTATTGTGTAAAAGTGTGTATAAGAGACTCCAGCAGTGTGAGTGTGGAGTAAATCACACACAGGCCTGGTGTGAGTATTGTGTGAAAGTGTGTATAAGAGACTCCAGCAGTATGAGTGTGGAGTAAATCACACACAGGCCTGGTGTGAGTATTGTGTGAAAGTGTGTATAAGAGACTCCAGCAGTGTGAGTGTGGAGTAAGTCACACACAGGCCTGGTGTGAGTATTGTGTGAAAGTGTGTATAAGAGACTCCAGCAGTGTGAGTGTGGAGTAAATCACACACAGGCCTGGTGTGAGTATTGTGTGAAAGTGTGTATAAGAGACTCCAGCAGTGTGAGTGTGGAGTAAATCACACACAGGCCTGGTGTGAGTATTGTGTGAAAGTGTGTATAAGAGACTCCAGCAGTGTGAGCGTGGAGTAAATCACACACAGGCCTGGTGTGAGTATTGTGTAAAAGTGTGTATAAGAGACTCCAGCAGTGTGAGCGTGGAGTAAATCACACACAGGCCTGGTGTGAGTATTGTGTGAAAGTGTGTATAAGAGACTCCAGCAGTGTGAGTGTGGAGTAAGTCACACACAGGCCTGGTGTGAGTATTGTGTGAAAGTGTGTATAAGAGACTCCAGCAGTGTGAGTGTGGAGTAAATCACACACAGGCCTGGTGTGAGTATTGTGTGAAAGTGTGTATAAGAGACTCCAGCAGTGTGAGTGTGGAGTAAATCACACACAGGCCTGGTGTGAGTATTGTGTAAAAGTGTGTATAAGAGACTCCAGCAGTGTGAGCGTGGAGTAAATCACACACAGGCCTGGTGTGAGTATTGTGTGAAAGTGTGTATAAGAGACTCCAGCAGTGTGAGCGTGGAGTAAATCACACACAGGCCTGGTGTGAGTATTGTGTGAAAGTGTGTATAAGAGACTCCAGCAGTGTGAGCGTGGAGTAAATCACACACAGGCCTGGTGTGAGTATTGTGTGAAAGTGTGTATAAGAGACTCCAGCAGCGTGAGCGTGGAGTAAATCATGCCGACCGCACCGCTCGAGCCGCGGCTCGCCAGGGAGCGTGACAGAAGATCGTTAATCACAAACGGCATCGCTAACGATGGCCGCTGGCTAACCTCTAGCCGCCGATTCTCCAAGGAGAAGTCGCAGTGTCCGAGAACACAGGGATAAAACATCCAGCAATGCCCCTGCAACGTCCCCACAACGTCCCCGTAATGTCACCACAACGTCCCCACAACACACACCCATAGACACAGACACACAGGTACATACACACACACTCACTCACTCACTCAAGCTCTCATACACACACACACACACCCATAGACACACAGGTACATACACACACACTCACTCACTCAAGCTCTCATACACACACACACAGACCCATAGACACACAGGTACATACACACACTCTCACTCACTCACTCACTCACTCACTCAAGCTCTAATACATACATACACACACACACACACGGGCACAGGCACACACACACACACACACACACAGACCCATAGACACACAAGAACGGAAACAGAATATTAATTTAAAGAATAAAAAATGATAAAATCGTATTTTTAATTTAATCTACAGTATGCTCTATTAGACTTAAAAATTAAAAATAGGTCACAGTCATTTTTCATGAGATTGCAGGGGGAATGGTGTTATAAGATTAAAATGTGCTCACAACATTAAACTGTTATGGAATAATTGCTCTATAATCATCATATGAAAATGTATCCATAAATCCCCAGTCGACACTTGGCTCCTGAAATCTTTCACATATTAACACAACAGAAGAGCATCAGGACATTTCCAAGCAAATGCTACACCAGCCATTTTGGCTCTCCCTGTATCTAACTGCATGTGAGAGAGGGTGCATGCTGCACCTGCCATTTTGGCTCTCCCTGTATCTAACTGCATGTGAGAGAGGGTGCATGCTACACCTGCCATTTTGGCTCTCCCTGTATCTAACTGCATGTGAGAGAGGGTGCATGCTACACCGGCCATTTTGGCTCTCCCTGTTCCTAACTGCGTGCGAGAGAGGATGTGTGAGACAGCGTGTGCATGTGTATGTGGGAGTGCACTGTGTGTATACCTGTATGTGACAGGAAGCCGCTAGCGTGAGTGACACAGGAAGCCAACCTGTGGCCAGGCACGCTAAATATGTTACGCATGAGTGGAAGTGTGGGTGTGTGTGAGAATAGAGCAGAACTATTTGTCCCATGTTCCATGTTCTGAGTACATATGTGAACATGTGTGTGTGAGTGTGGGTGTGTGTGTATACCTGTGCTTGCATATGTCAATGTCTATGTGTGTGTGTGTGTGTGTGTGTGTGCGAGTGTCTATGTCTGTGTGTGTGTGTATCTGTATGTGTGTCAGCATGTGTGCATGCGTGTGTTTGAGTGTGTGTGTGTGTGTGTGTATGTGCACGCTAGTGTGTGTGTCAGTGTGTGTGTTCATGAGTGTGTGTTTATGTGGATCTGTATGTGAGTGTGTGTGCTTGTGACAGTGTGTGATTGGTGCATTGCAGATCTGTCCCAGTCACTACTCTGATTGGTGCATTACAGATCTGCTCCAGTCTCCACTCTGATTGGTACATTGCAGATCTGTCCCAGTCTCTAATCTGATTGGTGCATTACAGATCTGCTCCAGTCACCACTCTGATTGGTGCATTACAGATCTGCCCCAGTCTCTACTCTGATTGGTGCATTACAAATCTGCCCCAGTCTCCACTCTGTTTGGTGCATCAGAGATCTGCCCAAATCTTCACTCTGATTGGTGCACTACAGATCTGCCCCAGTCTCTACTCTGATTGGTGCATTACAGATCTGCCCCAGTCTCCACTCTGATTGGTGTATTACAGATCTTCCCAAGTCTCCACTCTGATTGGTGCATTACAGATCTGCCCCACTCTCCACTCTGATTGGTGCATTACAGAGGCTCAAACCGATCTTGTTTACGAGCAGTGAACCAGTGACTCAGACACGCTATTGTTTCTCTGTGAGCCTCGGGTGAGATCATGTGCTTTACGTTCCTTTGAAGTGGCAGATCAAAGGTAATTTAGCAAGTCCGTGTTCCTGCTCAGAATACAGCAAGGGGGCTTTCCATTCCCCCCCCCCCCCTTCCCCCCAGCTTCGCGCAAACAAGGTTCACTGTGAAACAGCCATTCTGCTTCATTTGTATCTCTAATCTCAGGAGGACACAATTACCACACCACTGTTTCTATTTTTTACTGGATTATTTTAAGGTGAACGCCGCAGAATTAAAATGTTTTTCTTAAATGTTTTCTGTGCGACGATAACACACAAAGTGCTCTTAATGAAGGGGCGTCGCTGCCTCCGGTCGCCATGGCAACAGGACAGGGCATGCCCTCATCACCGGGGGCGACCAGTGGCTTTCACTGTGAAGTTTCTTTGCTCTCCGTCAGCCCCCTGACATTAACGGCCAGACTGATGGGACGTTTTAGAAGCTTAGAAACAGGAAGACTGGAGCTGTAAGGCTAAACCACCTGGACTTCACGTCCTGTCAGCATTTTAACAAAACTCACTCAGGTGGCCAGGGGGTGTGGCCTCAGGGCATGGTCTGAGGCGTGTTGCCTGGAGGCGTGTCTTAAGGCATGGCTTGGGGTGTGTGGCCTGGGACGTCTTAGGGTGTGGTCTGGGGGCGTGTCTTAGGGTGCGGTCTGGGGGCGTGTCTTAGGGTTCAGTCTGGGGGCAAGTCTTAGGGTTCAGTCTGGGGGCGTGTCTTAGGGTGCGGTCTGGGGGCGTGTCTTAGGGTGCGTTCTGGGGGCGTGTCTTAGGGTTCAGTCTGGGGGCGTGTCTTAGGGTTTGACCTGAGGTGTGACCTTTGTGGGTAAAAAGAACATCAAAAACAAACGACAGTGGAGAGAAACACCTCTGACCTGTCTCCAAGGAGACCTTTGACCTGTGACCTCTAACGTTACAACCCTCAGAGCTCAGAGATCCACCTGCATCCCACACACCATCTGTGCATTACACACAGCTGGTCACGTGTAAACACGTGTGAATCATGTGTGTGATCTTTCTGCTACAGCCACACAGGAACAAAGAGTGAGAATACCACTGGACCAATCAGATCCCTGCATCTAATTTACCTGACTAAATGTGGACAGGTAAGTCTAATTTACCCGACTACCGTTACTAATGCCGTCCAGCAGCAAGAATGTGATTCCTCGATTTCTCTGAAAAAGTATGCAGATAAACTTGCTATGAAAGTTGGGGATGGCTGTAACTATGACGACAGACTATTAAAACAACAGTGAGTGAAAATGAGAGAGATAAGACGTTCTCTGTGAAAACAGAAAGCAGACACTCAGCACTGGAACAGTCTGTTAATGATCCTTGGTCTCTGCATGTTTGTTTTAAGACCTCATCATCACTAAATGACTTCTTTCTTTCTGAGATGCCATTTGACTCCATAAAAAATTTATCCAGGAAGTTAAGAGCCAAGAGACTCCAGTTACATTTAGATGATGATCCTCCATAAGTCTGCTATGAATGTAACCAAACACCTTACACTGCATCCTAACACTGCACACTGTAACCAAGCACAGCACACTGTAACCAAGCACAGCTCACTGCAACCTAACACTGCACACTGTAACCTAACACCGCACACTGTAACCTAACACTGCACACTGTAACCAAGCACAGCACACTGTAACCAAGCACAGCTCACTGCAACCTAACACTGCACACTGTAACCTAACACTGCACACTGTAACTAAACACCGCACACTGCAACCTAACACCGCACACTGTAACCTAACACTGCACACTGTAACCAAACACTACTCACTGTAACTAAACACTGCACACTATAACCAAACACTGCACACTGTAACCAAACACTGCACACTATAACTAAACACTGCACACTGCAACCTAACACTGAATACTGTAACCAAACACTACTCACTGTAACCAACCACTAATCACTGTAACTAAACACTGCACACTGTAACCTAACACTGCACACTATAAACTAAACACTGCACACAGTAACCAAACACTGCACACTATAACTAAATACTGCACACTGCAACCTAACACTGCACACGGTAAACACATGAAACTCTGGACCAGATCCCTGAAACTGTGGATCAGATCCTTGAAACTCTGGACTGTGCACCTAAACTCCGGACCGGACCCCTGAAACTCTGGAACGAATCCCTGAAACTCTGGACCGGACACTTAAAGCTCTAGACCAGAGCCCTGAAACTCGGGACCAGACGCCTGAACACAATCCCTGTGATGCTGGACCGGACACCTGATACTTTGGGCTGGATCCCCGGTATGTCTCCTTATCGCAACAGCACAGCTTACACCTCAGCGAGCCAGCAGCAGTCATATCACCACGAAACAGAGACAAACCTGCGCTCCTCTGACACCTCAGCTTCTTATCACTGTGGGTCACAGGCCTGGGTGCGAAAGCCCCACATTTGAGCTGAAAGTACTGAGCTGTGCCGCACAGCATAAAACCGCACTGTGCTGGTTTAGAAACTCCCCTCGCTGAGTTTCCAAGAAGCCTTAACTTCCACCTTCTGTGCAGAAGAGCCGTCGCTAACACGCCGCTAAAGGGCGAATGTGCTACATTTAATAACTCAGGGTTCACAAACTCTGCGCTCACGTTTAATTCGCTAAGGGACACTGCCGTGACAGAGAGACTCAGGCTGGGTGTGTGTGTGTGTGTGTGTGTGTGTGGGTGTGCGTCTGTGTGAGAGTGTGTGTGTGTGTGTGTGTGTGTGCGTCTGTGTGAGAGTGTGTGTGTGTGTGTGTGTGTGTGTGTCTGTGTGTGTGTGTGTGTGTGTGTGTGGGTGTGTGGATTCACTCTACGGCCTGCATAGAAAGGTCAAAGGCCACAGCCAGTGTGAGGTAGCAGTTGTGCACATTTTGCGTGTGTCGATCACCCGATCACTTTGAATGCATCGCCAATTTTATTATACCCAAAACACAACAGTGTGTTAATTTATTCTCTCCTAGAAACCGGTACAACCAGTCTCTGTACAAAGTAGTTTTTGGTTTTAAAAAATGATACTTTTACTGAACCTGAAGTCTGACACCCGCTGAACTGAGGGAGATTGTTATGTGTCATAACGCGCATCTTTACCCGTCTGTCAGAAAGGCTATCTGAGGTCATGCGGCTCCAAGGAAATCTGATTATTTACATATGAGGTCTGAAATCAACTTTTCTTGACCGAAAAAGTGACTTGGGTCTGTAAAAGGGCCTAGTTATGAAATATTGATAACTTGCTAGCTTCACTGTTTCATGTCATTTCATAGATGTGTTTTATCAGTTACCTAGATTTAAACACTAAATTAAATTGTCTTTTAAACTGAGCAGTCAGATAATGCCCGGCACCGGTGGGGGCTGGGGTTGCCAGTTTTGTAATGGGCAATAGTTGTCAGAACTGACTGGACTTTCATTTTTCTGCACAGTTTGCAAAAAAAAAAAAGGTTAAAAAAATGTGCCATTACTTGGGATTGTGCAAAGTAAACAGCTGTTTGCTCTCTCCCTCTCTCCCCCTCTCTCACTCACTCCCCCCTCTCTCCCCCTCTCTCTCTCACCCCCTCCTCTCTCGGCCCACTGCATTCTGGGTCGGCAGTGGGGGGGGGGTAAGCCTAGTGCTGCGTGGGCGGGTCCCCTCCACCCAGTGGCAGGGCGTCACTGTTGCCTGGCGACCGTTTTGCAATGCTTCCGGAACTCTCGATGCAGCAGCCGGGCGACACACCCCGGACACGCCCACCTGCGGCTTTGCCTGCAGAAACCGCACCCGGCCGATCCGGTCATTCAAAGCATGCGGTTAATTAACCTGTCGTTTGCTGCAGGGCTACATTACATTACAGTCACTTAGCAGACTCTCTTATACTCTTATAGCGACTTACACAACTTTCATTTACACTGCATCCATTTATACAGCTGATATATACTGAAGCAATGCAGGTTAAGTACCTTGCTCTGCAGTGCCCAACCAAGGAATCAAATCACACAGTCTCAAAGTCTGCACAGTCTAAGAGCATAGTCTCAGTCTGCACAGTCTAAGAGCATAGTCTCAGTCTGCACAGTCTAAGAGCACAGTCTCAGTCTGCACAGTCTAAGAGCATAGTCTCAGTCTGCACAGTCTAAGAGCACAGTCTCAGTCTGCACAGTCTAAGAGCATAGTCTCAGTCTGCACAGTCTAAGAGCATAGTCTCAGTCTGCACAGTCTAAGAGCACAGTCTCAAAGTCTGCACAGTCTAAGAGCATAGTCTCAGTCTGCACAGTCTAAGAGCACAGTCTCAGTCTGCACTGTCTAAGAGCATAGTCTCAGTCTGCACAGTCTAAGAGCACAGTCTCAGTCTGCACAGTCTAAGAGCACAGTCTCAGTCTGCACAGTCTAAGAGCACAGTCTCAGTCTGCACATTCTAAGAGCACAGTCTCAGTCTGCTCAGTATAAGAGCACAGTCTCAGTCTGCATAGTCTAAGAGCACAGTCTCATAGTCTGCTCAGTCTAAGAGCACAGTCTCATAGTCTGCTCAGTCTAAGAGCACAGTCTCAGTCTGCACAGTCTAAGAGCACAGTCTCATAGTCTGCACAGTCTGAGCACAGTCTCATATTCTGCTCAGTCTAAGAGCACAGTCTCATAGTCTGCTCAGTCTAAGAGCATAGTCTCAGTCTGCACAGTCTAAGAGCACAGTCTCATAGTCTGCACAGTCTGAGCACAAAGTCGCTCTGGATAAGAGCTTCTGCTAAATGCCTGTAATGTGATATAATGTCAAGTCTGGGCTTGAGCACCTCACAGGACTCTGCTGCTGCCACGGAACCTGGCACACCTTTCCCACGAACCTGGCACACCTTCCCAGGGAACCCGGCACATGTTCCCACGGAACCCGGCACACCGTTCCCAGGGCTGGCCGTGACCGGAGGGTTCGAGTCCCAGCCACAGCACAGTCCTCTCTGCTGCCTTCTGAATGAAGAGGGACTGCAGCCCTCTCTGCTGCCCCCTGTCTGAACGAGGAGGGACTGCAGCCCTCTCTGCTGCCCCCTGTCTGAACGAGGAGGGACTGCAGCCCTCTCTGCTGCCACCTGTCTGAATGAGGAGGGACTGTCTGCTCTCTGTGTCTAAATATGAAGTGCCTTCAGTCTGTCCTGAAAACTAGGAACCAGCATGACCTCCGTTGTGTGAATATTCAAATAAGAACCCGTGAGCAAAAAAAAGTTTTTTTTATTCCTCACCAAGTTTTGCAAGTCAAAGCGACGTAATTATTCTGCTGAACAAGAAAACCCCTGCCGTCGCAGAACAAAACGGAAAGCCAAAGCACGCAATGCTGTCTGTTCTGGGGTGGGGGTGGGGGTGGGGGTGGGGGGGGGGGGGCGCCAAAATCAAACTCCAAACTGCCTTCAAGTGGCGTCTCACTAAAAATAATGAAAAATCAAATCTGTAAGGAAACACCAAAGTGCTGCCACAGGTCAGAAATGAGTCTGAATTATTCCTCTGAATGCGCGTTTCAGTTGTTTAGGTGATATTTTGGGGGCAGGGCAGATTGGCAACTGGCTTTTCAATCCCACAAATGAGAGAAAATTCTTTGACAATGCAGGCCATTTATTCGGGGGAAAAACAAACCTGACAACTGCCAAAAAGGCCGGTGGATTATATGGTGATCAGGGGCAGGGAGTTTGTCAAGAAATCAGCTGCAACACTCAGAACCTACAAAATGTTATTCTCGTATTTATTTATATTCCTATATACATATTCTTATATTTAAATGGTTTTCGACAGAGAGAGAGTGGGGCGGTACTCAGCGAGCCTTCGCGTGAAGCTTTACGCATTTCGATCAGACACGTTTCTCACGCGCCGTCACTTACCACGCGGGCTTTCTGGGGAAATGTCTGATTCGTTATGTTTCCTAAGTGTAAGCGCTGCCTCAGTGCCGCCGCGTAATCGTTTAATGTGCGTGGTCGTCAGCTATGCGCGAGAGTGAGCCTGTGAACCAAACCGCTACAGATATGACTATTTCACGAATACAAAATACAATATGTTCCTGTGATGGAACAAGGCGTTTCACACAAAAAATACCCTAATCCGCGCAAAAAAATATCATATTCGACGCTCAAAGAATCGATATCTGGCCACGCTACAGAGAAGCGCCTAATCCACTTTATTTATTTAAGGTGTACTCCGAACGCCCACAAGGGCAGGGCGGTCGCCGCGCAGAATTAATTATCTGACATGAAAGCCTGTAGCCCTCCCGATCCCAACAACGCGTTGTGTTAGCGAGCGAAGAGGCGTGTAGCTGACTGCCGATTAGACAGACGAGCCGCGTAAACTGGAACAAAACGCACAGCTCTCGGCGTGAATTTATTACCTTGATAATGCTTGCTTTTCGAGGTAATCCCGAAGTGGCATCCTGTCCGACAGCGCTGGCAGTGTCCACTCCTGCGCTGTCGGGAGTCGTGGACCCGGGTCCGGTCTTTTCCGCTAGCGCGCACTCCCCGTTCGAGACTCCGTTTCCCCCCGCCACGTCTCCCTGGATGGCTGGTTTCTTCTTTCCAGCAATCGGCGAGGACGCTCCGCCGTTCTCCTCTCCGAGCTCCGCCATATGAGCCGTCGCGAAGGGTCCGCTTATCACGGATCCGTCGGTGTCCTTATGCCTGGGGATGAGCGACGCGAAGAAACGGTCATATGGCCCGCGAGCGTCTCGCTGGGTGACAGGCTCCGTGCAGAATTATTGACCGCGCGCTTTCATTGCAAACGAACGCGAATTTCCACGTGCGATTTAAATGGTCGGTCTTCCAAAACTGTCACTGTGTCCTCTTCTGAGAACAAGCTGTTGCAACTTCTTCACAAAGGCTCACTGCGTGGGTGCAATATAAAATTCCAATATAAAATGAGCACACAAGTTTAATGAAACAGAACAGAGATTTATGAGCACTAGCTGGGTGCTGTAGCAGGCTGAATATTAACGTTACGCGAGTATGAAGCCACATCTGTAGGCTACCCCGCTATTTGCTTTCTATTTGACTGTTTCCAAAGTAGGAAGTCACTTGTCAAGCAGCAACTGTCACTAGCAAGTTAGCAGGCAGTTAAAAAACAATGGCTGGTATCTATAGTTATTATTAGCAGCGAAATTAAAAGCAATGGCGATTTTCATACACGCATGGAGTAATCTATAAATCAATACACATTATTCGAGCTAGCGATTTTAGCGTAGATCTAGTTCACCAACATAAGATTCTTCAGAACACTCGCAATTTACTACCTGCACAATCAGCTAACAAACCAGCCCTCTAACGTTACTATGAGCTGCCTTCAGAGTCAATCAGTGACGTTTCATGGGAATCCCTGTTTTCAGATCAATATTTAAAATTTAAGCATTAAACCAACTTATATTTTCAAACTTAAAATGTCACCATCTTAGTGGATTGCACGTCTGTTTTGCAACAAGAAACCTAGGACCCTGACTTATTATTCAAATCGGCAGAGATCAAATACTCACCAGCGCACCCGTCTCTACGCGCTGGAAGTTTTGTCTCTGCACGCTGGATATTTCAGCTCCTGGGGCGAGAAAGGGCACATCTTTCGGACTCGATCGACGGGCTACTGTACAAAGGTCGGCGCCCTCTCTTGTTCACAATAGCCAGGGGTGATGCCCGTTTCTGTTTCACACAACGTGACTCAGGCGCATCGCACTACTTCCTCGAACTGACTCCAAGAGCGCTGTTTGCGCGCGGCTCCTGTCGGCCGACTCGGAACGCCCTGCCCGTCAGTCAAACACTATAGTTGGCGCCCATTGGAGAAATGCTAATATCTTCCGCCTCCGTTCTGAGGAAACGCCCCCTCCAGTTTGTTGTCCCCAGTAAAAGCTCCACCCTCTAAACTGAAAAACATGTCAGTTAAGCACGACTTTGAGACATAATTGGTGGCATTATGCAAAGTGCCAGCCCTCAGCTGTTACACAGTCACGCCCATTCAGAAGGTGTGAACAGAACTGGCCGTGATGTGCCGAGGAAATTCAATAAAGAGGACTAGAAATTAAATGTTCATTTGCCCTCTTCGCAATAATTTGTAATAATAACCGAGTGCCCCCGCTTAATTTTTAAATATTGCTTTTCTCCAGCGTTGATAATTGCCCTCTCTACATTTATTATTTTTTGCCCTAGTTGCCATTCATTAATGTGTCTACCCTGCTTGCTTAAAGATGGATTTTTCACTTAAAGATCAATTAGCTGCAAACTGACCTTCCTGCAATAGCCCTAACGGTTAAATTAATGTTTAATGGAATTTAAAGTAGCCCAGTTTTTCTTAAGCTGGCGGGACAGGATGGCACCAGAACATTGCTATGAAGAGTAGCTTGTGCCTTTGACGCGCGAAAGGAATGAAGTCGGTTGGGATCTAACCGCGATTAGAAATAGGCTCGATAGAAAACCAAAACAAATATTTGAACACTTTTTGCAGATAACCTTTTTGACCTAGCTTAAATTCTTCAAGAGAACGAAACGGTGATGATGACACTCCCAACAAATAGGTGACGTTTGGTTTCCCACTGTCCTCCTTGGGGAATAGGATATTTTGCATTAACCTATTGAGTTTAGCGCAAGTTTTCTAAAGCGAAATTCGCCCTGTGATTGGCAATGTGATAGGCATTGTTTTATTTCTGACTGTTCGGTGGAAGCGTGTCTTTTTATGACAGAGGTAAATAATAGAGATCACCTACTGTTTCCATGGGCAACAGATTTCCCCGTGCTTTTTAAAGGATATCCTCTGGGAGTTCCAACACATTCAAATTTTTTATTGCTCTGTTAAAGTTTAATCAACGCTGAATTTTTAACTTTCTAGAAATACAAAAGAATGGGAAGACTTAATATATGAAGATTTTATTCGACTTGTTAAGGCCTGTTTTTAATTTCGACCGCAGTTTTTGGTTTTCGGTTCCTCTGTTTGGTTTAGTCCAGCGATGTCACTTGGAAGAGGTTCAAATTAACCTCCTGCCCGCTCAATGGAAATGACATCTCTGCGTTTAATTGGAAAATAGCCATTGGCAAGGCTGTAGTTATTAGCCTACTTTCTGCTTCGTGCTGCAACCTGGGAATTAGTCTGCCAGAAAAACGCGTTTCAATAAGCAAAACAAGTCAAATGTCTGCAGCCAACACACTGACAGGGACTTTCTGCACACAAGAAAAACAAACATTTATTTGGCCCCTTTTTTTAAAAAATCGCCCACGTTGCCCAGTTGTCCCAGTCAGCTCGTTTTCTTCCCTATCTACTCATTATCATTATATGTTTGGTAAATAAAATGGTGTTGCTTTAACTTCCCTCTTTTAGCACTTAATTTACAGAAGAATAGTGTTTGCGCTGCACATTTTGTGTAAAGCAAAGTTTGCAATTCTCAGACTTTTGGAGGTTTGAAGGCAGGTTGTGTAGATCCCTGCGCATGATCATTTTTTTACCAAACTTCATCACGCACAGGAAGGGTCCTGCTCCCCGGGGTAACACCACGACGTCTACCTCGTACTTCCCCAATTCTTGAGGGCTGTTGTCAATACTTCGTTTTGGTGCATTCCACCACCTAAATTATTAATTTAAGACATTTATTGGTTAAGGAGCCCACACACCACACAGGGGGCGACATAGCTCAGGAGGTAAGAGCGGTTGTCTGGCAGTCGGAGGGTTGCCGGTTCGATCCCCCGCCCTGGGCGTGTCAAAGTGTCCCTGAGCAAGACACCTAACCCCTAACTGCTCAGGTGAATGAGAGGCACCAATTGTAAAGAGCTTTGGATTAAAGCGCTATATAAATGCAGTCCATTTACACCTGGTTTCCAATGTTACACCTGTCTGATGATTGAAGGGAAACCACAAAAACTTTCAGATGTGACACCCCTGGTCAAACATTACATGCAAGGAGTAAACAGGCCTGCAGGGGGCAGCAAAGCTGTCAAAGGTGTCAGTCAAGAGACAGGCTACCTGTTAGCCCTTCTGCAAGAATCAAACCAAATCAATTTTGTTTGTATTGCGCTGTTTACAGGACAGAAGTCACAAGCTACACACATTACAGAGTAGCAGAAAAAGAGCAAAAACCAGGCCTAAACCCCCAAAAAGCAACCACAAAAAAACTCCCCAGTGGGGAGAAAAACCTTCAAACAGTGGTGAGAAAAAAAACTCCCTGATGGAAAGAAATCTCGAGAGGAACCCGGCTATAGAGGGGGAGCCCATCCTCCACTGGCCAGCCTGGTGTAAAGTAGCGGTAGAATTTATGTAAATAAAAACAAAGAAAATGGTTGAGCAGGTCTTAGTTGAGGTAATAAACTAGCAGGAAAAGCAGGAGGTCCAAATGAAGGGAAGTATAGTGCTGTTTAGAGGGGTGGGGTGATACATCTGGATACATCTGGAGCTTCAGGCTGTGTCAGGGCATGAACCGGGGGTGAGGGACAGGGCTGGAGCGATCCTGGGAGCTTAGGGCGAGGGTGGGGCAGGAGTAGTCCATGAGGGAGGGGCTGGGGCAGTCTGTGAGGGGGGGGCAGGAGCCCCAGGGAAAAAGAAACAGAAGATGAGGTTAGGCGCTATAAAGATTGTCAACACACAGAGTAAATGTAGCCACTGTGCCAAAACCCTAGAATAAACACTTGCTCCATCCAGTGATAATATAATCTTCAACCAGCAGTGTATAACCTATGATGACTAAGACAGCCACTACTGAGAGCCCTCCTGCTGGAGCCCAAACTCCATTTCAATTTATGTTCTAACCCAGCAGTGGCTAATTCTGACCATGCATTCATGAGACCAGGCTAAGCTACCTTTCTTCCTCCGTGCCATAGCCCAGAACAGTGAGCTGGGCTGATAAACTGAGAGTCTACTATTTATCTGTTTATCTGACTATTTATCAGGATTGTAGGACTATAGGAATGGCTAACTATTAGACTGACTAAAGAGGTAAGTTTTAAGCCTACACTTAGAGAATGTGTCTGAAGCACGCACATATGTAGGGAGATTGTTCCATAAAACAGGAGCTCTATGAGAGAAGGCTCTACCACCCATTGCAATTTTAGATGTGCCTGGAATTTTGACATAATCAGCATCTTGAGAACAAAGTCATCTTGGAGGAGAGTAAGGAATTAGTAATTCACTAAAATATTCTGGAGCCAGACCGTTTAAAGCTTTATAAGTTAACAGCAGAATCATAAATTCTAAATTTGACAGGCAGCCAATGAAAAGATTTGAGCACTGGACAAATATATTTCCATTTCTTAGTTCTAGTAAGAACTCTAGGCAGCTGCGTTCTGTACAAGTTGGAGACGTTTCAGGGCCAAATTGGTGCCACCAGAGACTGGACAATAAAAACCTTACAGTAATCAAACCGAGAGTACACAAATGCATGAACCATTTTTTCAGCATCCTGGGGGGACAACATCTTCCTTAATTTAGATATGTCCTTTAGGTGGAAGAAGGCCACTTGTATGATATTATTAATGTGGGCCTGAAAGGAGAGATCTGAATCAAAAGTTACACCAAGTTTTTTAACAACTGCTTTGGAGGAGACAGAGAAGCCATTTATTTTTAAGCTGTAGGAATTTGTCTGTGAGAGATTTCGGGACGTCCTCCCTACCGCGAGAAAGCTCCAAGCAACCATTATGACAAGCTGAACACGTGCAGAAAAGTACTCAACACATCCCGAGGGTGACCAACACAAGATCTTCTCACCTGCAGTGTTAATTTAGAAGTGATAATGAGTCCCTGTTTGCAGCTGTATCAGGTAATATTAGGCGAGCTGGATTGTGGAGGGGATGAAAAGATATAATGTGTACTGAGGTCTGGAGAACCTTGGTCCCAACATCATAAGGGGAATTTTGAAACGTTTATGAATGTGTTGAAAGGGACAAGAACATGGGACTCCGTGTGCTTTAAACAGAGAACCTTTCTGAGATAAAAAGGCTTTGGTGATTTAGTGGCTCTGCATTAAACCGTTTGATTCCACGTTGAACCGTTCTCTTTGAATTCAGCTCAAACGATCTTTAACTGACGTATTCCATCGGGAAGCGTAGAGATTCTGGGTTTCTGAAGCAGGTGTTGCTGCTATTCAGATTCTAATTTTCGTGAATAAATTTAAGTCTTTGGTGGTTCTCATTTTTAGTTCGCCGCGTCTATTTCTGAAGGCGACAATCTGGGTGAGGGCGACATCTGCTGGTGACACGGTACCACCGCAAATGTGTTCCCAGAGACCGTAAATTTGACTAAACAGAAGGGACATTCTATCTAGATTTAAATAAAACATCTTCGAATTATAATTTCACTGATGTTCGAGACTATAATCACTGTGATTTTTAGATTATTTTTTAAAATGAAAAACACATAACCCCCCCCCCCCCCCCCCCCCCCAAAAAAAAAACACTCTCTACATTTCCTCCCAAAGAATTACCTGTTGACGGTGTGTTACGTCGCTCTCATTAACTGCCATTGGAATGTAGGTGATTTATGAATCTCTGCCCTTTTTCTTTGTGCGCTAACCGTAAGTCGCTCTGGATAAGAGTGTGAATTAAATGCCTAATATGTAAATGTTAAATGTTCTGTATGTTGAGACCCTTGTCCGGTTGATTTCCTTCCAAAAATGTCTCTAAAACTAAACCTTTCGGTGGAGCTACTTTTAGAATAAATCACACAGTGGAACTATCAACTGTCAACTGTCAGTAGGCTATTAATTTTGAATCTTGCACATTATTTCACATTATTTCCCAATTTCTTCGGGAAATGTCTACAAGGTTTTTTGGCGGAATACCAGGCGTTTTTATATTTCTACTTGTAGTAGCCTAATACGCTTCATCCCCATCCTATGGGAACGCGTACAATCCACAAATGGTCAGAGAGGCGGGCGAAGTGAATATTAAATCTGTATTTCATGCGCACAGCTGCACTGTTACTAAATGACCACAAGAGGGGGTATCAAGCTTGTTTTTCAGGAATTCTCCCTGTACCGCACCCTGCACGTTGTCCAACATTCATACCACCGAAAACAAGCAGCTGCTGTTTGTTGCTTGGGGTCAACGGCAGAGGCAACCCAATTGAGCACATAAATCATTTACCCCGACGGGAACATTTCGGTTGATGACATTGATGGATTATCCTTTCAAGCAAACGGATGGAAATGAGCCGGATTTGCTCTAGTTATGCTTCGCTAATGAAGCCCGCCGCTGTTGTCTTTTGTTAAATACAGCGCGCGCATCAGTTAAGTCGCTGAGGGGGACACCATCCCACGGTGTCGACTAGAAATCTCATGTTCTGATCAGTCAGAAATTTCCAAGCAGTCGTGTTCCGCACGTGAGTGGGACCTCCGGGGTGCGCGTGCCATTAATCATACCACAGAATCTCTTGATGTGCCCTCGTGCAAGCGTGTATTCGGCGCCTGACCCACTTAAACGTTGTACATATTGACATCTGAAAGCCTTTTAAAAAATAATGACAGAGGCCTTCACTGATTGACTCGATTAGACGTTCTCTTAAAGCACAGTGAACCTAACAGGCGGTTTATGTGCAATATGATGCTGTAGCAGCTAACTTTCAGCACCCAAAACAATCTGTTAGGTCTGTATCGATACCTTGCACAGAGCCCATACATCAGGAAATATAGGTGACTGCATAGGGCCCCGGTGTGGTGTCTTTTAAAATTTATTTATTTTTATTGTTTATTATTTAGGGGCCCATTTTTGGAACCTCGCCTAGTGGCCCAAACTCATGGGCTTGAATTATCAGGCTTTGAATGATGAAAGTATGTGAGTCAGAGACCAGGCACTCACAGTCGCACACAGGCGGCCACAATCTTGTTCCTTTCACTGAGAGATATGCCCCTCCTCCAAATTGTGCTAGCTCCCTTCTGTAGCACTGTGTGGCCAGTGGGGTGTAAAATAGTCACTGACTCTCCTGTAGTACTGTGTGGTCTTTAGGTTGTCAAATAGTCACTGGCTTTCCTGTAGCACTGTGTGGCCTTCAGGTTGTTAAATAGTCACTGGCTTTCCTGTAGCACTGTGTGGCCAGTAGGGTGTAAAATAGTCACAGTCTCTCCTGTAGTACTGTGTGGCCTGTAGGGTGTAGAATAGTCACAGGCTCTCCTGTAGTACTGTGTGGCCTGTAGGGTGTAGAATAGTCACAGGCTCTCCTGTAGTACTGTGTGGCCTGTAGGGTGTAAAATAGTCACTGGCTCTCCTGTAGTACTGTGTGGCCTGTAAGGTGTAAAATAGTCACTAGATTTGACATAGTAAACCAAGAGCATGTATGTGCATACTAACATTTACTGAACTACCATTAACATTTATGCACACAGGGTTTAGAACAAACAGTACAAACGCCTTGTGAGAGAGCAAGAGACACCTGCCATGCCTATATCCCCAAACGCCATGGGAACATTCTTTTTATGAGAATATAGCACATTAAAATATTTCTTATTGCATCAATTCAGTCTTAAGAATAGACTAAGAATGGATTCAGCACACTTCGTCCTAAATGCCTCTTTTATTTCCATCCGACATTCCACAATTCCGGGCATGGCCGCAAACCTCCGTGGACTACATTAACTTAGAAGTAAACAGAGTCCAGTCTGCACTGGAAAACAGACTAAACACAAATGAATCAAAAAAGTAAACAGTCAGGTTTCCTGTAAATGAAGACGATATTGATTCGGCAGGCGGAATAATGGGCCTGACGGTCGGTGCTGGCCGAATGCGTTTCCTTTTGAGTTAATCAGCTTTTCGTCCTTTGCATGTGGGCTACTAGAACGAGACACAAAGGGCCGCGAATTGATTGATTCAGTGCGAAATATGAAATATCATTCAATCGTTTTCTTTAATGCAGCGCGCATTTGGAAAATCTCGTTGACATGAGCAATAATGCTATTTCTACAACACTGAGTGCTATTGAACCATTTTCGCACCAACTAGGTACTTTATTGACACTTGCTTTTTCTTGGATCAATGCCTTGCCAAAAGCAAACGACCCTTGCTGGGGTTGTTGGTATTGATGTAAGCAAGAATCAACTCGTTCGAGAAATCTTTAAAGATCCTTAAACTACGAATTCGTTAGGCAGGCTGCCCCAAGGTACGATTTTGACTTTTTTTCGATCCAGAGAGTTCACACTCGGGGCATTGGCGCTATAGAGGAGGAGTGATAAAGTCTAAAGTCTTCAGTTACCAAAAGGGATGGTACATTAGTGCACCTAAAGTCGTTTAAACACAATTATATTTTTTATAGAATATCTGTTCAGTGTATTTGTTATTTTATAAATGTAAAATATCGCCGCCAGTTGAAACTGTCTAACCGCGAACACCCCCATTTGGTAGCCGGGTTGGATTTTTCCAATTAGGCTGAAAAAGCCGCAGGAGGCCGCGTTCCGGATCCTAGTGCCGGGTGGAGCCTCAAGCGTTTCCCGCGGAAAGAGTTTTATGTGTGGCAAAGAGCGATTAATTTATTCAACTATTTTTAAACTGTTTTAGAAATGGTGAGTCCCTATATTTTCATACGTGGAATAAAATACGAAGGATCACGTGTTAAAAATGTAGATATTATATTACAATTTGGTGTTTGGCCAGCGAACTTATTTAACATTTCGCTAATTAGGTCAAATGGCGATTTGTCTGCCATTTTCCCCGTGTTGGAAAAGATCACTACTTGCACTCTGGGCGAGAAAACGAGTTATTTCTTTTCAAATGCCGATTGGTTTTACCGAAGAATGATACTGTATTAAATGGCGATTATGGAGTTGCAACCCCTCCCTCCTCTCACAGGTGGGGAAGGGGAATATCTGGCCTACTTGTTCGCTAGATATGTGGCTGGTTGTGTAAGCATCGAGCGGACAGCTTAGCACACTGGCTAGCAGGATAAACTAGCTGAAAGGCTGATTTGGCATAGTGTGATGTAGTTAACGCTTGTTGGCTTGCTAGCTAACGCTAGCTAATGACCTGCTATGGGGTCGGAGTTGGAAACGAGCCAGGTAAAATTTCGGTTCTATTTCTGGAGGGTTGTGGCACACCCAAACCTGGCTTGCAGAGGCCCACTAGCTCTCCTCTCGGTATGGGTTGAGCTATGGCGACGACGTTTCATCGAAGACGAAATTCAGAGTTGAACCTGCGTGGTATTTAACGTGATTTTTAAAATGCGAGCCTTCTGTTTTAAGTTATGTGCACCCTCCAGTCGGGGCTTTGATACGGCTAACGTTGGCCACATTTACATTTTGGCTCTAGTGTTAATGTAGACTGGATAATACTCTCGATTTGTTGGCTAGCTCGGCAAATGCGGCCATTTAGCTGTTGGCCACACTGACTCTTGGAGCTCTGATTTAAGTTGAATATTATGCTAAATATCTTGCTACAGATGGCTAGTGGGCATGTAGGTTGTACAAACCAAACGGACTATTTGCAGTGTTCATTTTTTATTTATTATATATCTTTTCTGATGCAGGAGATTCAGAAGCAAAAGAACGGATGTCAGATGTCAAATGCATTGAAACTGTCGAATGGATTCATTTTACCCGAAGGCAAAATGACGCCGAACACGCTCTTCGTCGGTGGCTTCGACATGAAGGTGGGTTTTTTGTTTTTGTTCTTTCTTTTGTTCTTTTCAGGTAAGATTTTCCCGACCGTCTCTCTCGCTCTTGCAGGTGGATGAGAACGAAATCAAGGACTTCTTTGCTACGTACGGCCTGGTTAAGGAGGTGAAGATTATCACATACCGCGGGGGGATATGCAAAGGGTCAGTCTCCGATCTCCCGCGCCCCTGTAAAATAAATTTATCTTTAAAAAGCCGTAATAAGCGTTGTTCAGAGGACGATCGTAATGTTACGGAGGTTAATTCTGGTAGCCAGTTCTGTGTGGTGAAAGAGGTTGATCCAGTTCCCTCCTCCTTCCAGATATGGATTTGTGTCTTTCAATGAAGATGTGGACATTCAGACAATCATTGAAGTAAGTAGACCCGCCCTCCCTTGTTAATTGGGGAGAGACCCAGAGCAGTAAGAGCTCTGAAATATAGCAGGTGGGTGATTCGATGGATGGGTCCATTTTTGTAACGGATTGACCTTTGACCTCTCGGCAGCAACAGCTGAGTTTTAAAGGGAGGAAACTGAAGCTCGGTCCAGCCATTATGAAGGAGCGCAGCGCACGTGAGTCTGTCCATCTCTTTCTCTGTCTGTCTCACTTTGTCTGTGTCTCTGTCTCTCTCTCTCTGTCTGTCCATCTCTTTCTCTGTCTGTCTCACTTTGTCTGTGTCTCTGTCTCTCTCTCTCTCTGTCTGTCTGTCTCTTTCTCTAAATTGCCTGGGGGTTGCGCTGACAGGTGTTTCCGAGAATTTGTTTTTACCGAGCAGCTTTAAAATAAGTGAATTCTAATCACCTTTTAAAAGAAAATGACATGCAAGTAGGAAGAAAGGAAATATGTTGTTTTTTTATTGCGGGTTCATGCAGTGTCCTAAAATTACTGCATGAGTAAGGCTGGGCGTAATCGTCAGGGAAAATATTGGCCAACAAATAATAATAGTCACAGCAAATTCAGCGCCGCAAATTCAGCGCCTGTCCTGTCCTTCCCTGTCTGAAGACGAGATCTGAGGAAGTAGGTCTTGGGGCACTGGGTGCACCAGACCTGTGTGCGTGCGTGCGTGCGTGCGTGCGTGCGTGCGTGCGTGTCAAGCTTGTTTTCTCCTGCAGGCTCGATCCAGTCCCAGCTGGTAGGCCCCGCCCCCTGGGTGGGCCCAACCCAGTACATGTACTGCAGCTGCTGCCCCCCACCAGCAGGGGGTTCCCCCCCATCCTCCACCCTGCTGAATGGAGGTGTGCAGTACATACAGGTAGGCCCCCTGCAGTCACGCTCTGGTGCACCTGAATGGGGATGACCTTCAGAATGTTTGAGGAAATACCTGATTTCCTGTTGGTCTGTTTGGTGATGACCCTTTACTCTACCCCCCCCCCCCCCCCCAGCCTTACTCCTACTCCAGCATCCCCAGTGTCTTCATCCCGCAGATGCCCATGAGCTACTCACAGGCTGCCTACACCTACCAGGTAAGCCCTGCCCCACCTGCGCCAGGTAAACCTCACCTGCGTCAGGTACTGTGCCCTGCTATACCTACACCCTATAGCTCACCTGTAAATAATACCTCTCTCTCTCTCTCAGTACGCTTCCCCTCACTGGTCAGGAGAACAGAGGACACGGCTCGTCAATCAGGTCAGGTGTCCCCGCCCTCCATGTGACGACATTTGCCTGGGGGAGGAGTTAGCAGCACACTGGCTGTAAATACAGGGGTCCAGCTGCAGCCCTGAGCTCTCAGCCTGTGTGCTGTTGGCCCTTAGAGGGCGCTGTTGCTCTGTGTGTTGGTGTGTGCGTGAGTGTGTGTTGGTGTGTGCTGTGGTGGTGTGTTGGTGTGTGCGTGCGTGCGTACGTGTGTGAGGTGGTGTGTGTGTTGGTGTGTGTGTGTGCTGTGGTGGTTTGTGAGTGTGTGCAGTGGGTGTGTGTGTGTGTGTGCTGTGGTGGTGTGTGTGTGTGTGTGTGTGTGTGTGTGTGTTAAGCTGACTGACTCTCTTTGGTTTGCAGAACTTTGTGGACTGTGGGGTGCAGACGCTGCTCACTCTCCTGTAGCTGCCTGTAAGTGGTGCTCCTCTCTTTGCCCAAACCTCATACATCACCATCCCGGGGCGCTGCAGTTGGAGCCAAAATGGCTGCATGCTGAGCCGGCCCATTCAGCCTTACTGACTGTGAGCACTCGCAGGACACACGTGACTAAATGGAGATCTCTACAAGGACACCAGTGATCAGAACACGCACGCGCACACACACACACACACATACACACACACATACACACACACACACACCCACACACAGACACACAGACACACACACACACAGACACGCACACATACACATACACACACTCACAGACACACACACACACACACACACGTGTGCTGTTCGCCATTAGAGGGCGCTGTTGCTCTGTGTGTTGGGTGAAGCTCTTTGGTGTTTGACTCAAATGTGTGTGTGTTTGTGTGTGTTCGTACGCATGCGCGCGCGCGTGTGTGTGTGTATGTATGTGTGTGTGTGTTTGTACGCATACGCGCGCGCGCGCGTGTGTGTGTGTGTTGCTCTTGCAGGGTGGTGTTAAGCAGCAGCGGCTCGAGAGCACACGTCCTGAAGAAGAGAAGCTGAGACTTTGTGCAGCGGGACCTTCCGGGTCCACTCAGAACATTTTAAAGCCGTGGGCAGGAAGTGGGGGAGGGTGGACACAGGAAGTCCCCCGATCTCCACAGGAAGTGCCCCAATCTCCACAGGAAGTGCCCTGGACTACACATGGAACCCTGGACCTCTACCTGGTCCGACTCTTTTAAAAAGCGCTTGACGTTAAACCATCTCAGGGGGTAAATGATGATGATAATAATAATAATTAAAAAACAAAAAAAAAAGTTTGATTTCTCATCTCCCTCTGTGGATTTATGGTGGGAGTTCATTTTCCTTTGATTAATTTCCTCCTGTGCCAGAAAGCCTTTTAAAGAAAGCTCACCTGTGGTATTTATTTTGATTTATATTTTGTGTGTGATTATTTTAAATGTTTTTTCACCTGAGTGCCCTCTGCTTCGTTTGTTGTGCATGAGCTAGCAGCCAGTAACAAAGCTCTTGCTGTGTTTTTGCATCGTTAGTTCTGTGCTTTCTTTTGTGTATTAATTGGGAATCCAGTCTTTAGTAAGTTTACCCCAGTAAAAAAATCAAATGTGTGAAGTGATGTGGGCTACTTTTACTAATGTTCTTAGTCTTGGGTTTGAGGCGCAAGGCCCTGTGCACCTGTGTGTGAATCTGTTGGGTAAATACTAACAAGTAACCGTCCAAAGAGGCTTTGGTTTGGAGCGCACGTTCTATTTAACTGATATCACTGAAAATGTCATTAATTTTGTGGCAGATTTTATTTATTTTTATCTTTAAGGTGGTGACCGACGGAGCAGGAAGATTCTTCCTGTTCTGGAGCGTAGATCACTGAAGTTCTCACTGTTTTTGTTCGTTTTTTTTTATTTTTATTTTTTTTTTACGGGGTTTGGTTTTGCACGCCTCACAGAGATTATGAGCCGTTGTACCCAAAGTCCAATCATTGCACCGGTGTCACTGGCAGTGGCTTTTCCTGTGTCCTAGTGAGAAGGACGCAATACTACAGCGTTTCACTTTTGTTCACTTTTTCTTTTATTTAAAAACAAAAAACAAACCAAACAGTTTTGGCTTGCACCATCTGTTCCGTTTGAAAAGGTTTTGTTTGGTTTTGTTCACATGTTGAAGTTGCACTTAAAAGCTGTTCACTTTTTCAGAGTTGTTTAAACGAGGTGTGATGTGTCACTTTGGGGACTGTTCAGTCGGGGGTCTTTGGGTTTATTTTTGTATTTTTGTGTACGGGAGAAAAGCTTTTGTGAGTTGAAGTTGAAGTTAAAGCTTTAGGTGCAGCCTTAGCGTTTCCTCTGTTCTCGTCCTGGACTTGCAGCGCTCTTTCTCCACGGTGGCGTTGCCGTGGGGTCCGCTGGCTGACCGCGGTGCTCACCTGAGAACACGCGCTAAACCGCCTTTTCCTTTTTTTTGCTAGATGTGCATATTCTTCTGCTGCAATTTGGCTGCAGATTTTCATTTCTCGGAAGCCCAGAATCCCGCCTCCCCCGTGCTGTGGCACTGTGGGTGCTGTGAGTGCGAGGCGGGGGGCGGGATCGGGCGAGGCTTGATTGACAGCCAGATTTCGGCGTGTCTGATTTGAAGAGAGCAGAGAGCAGGTAATCACTTGAGTTTTTGAGGTTTGGTTTTGTTTTTGTTGTGGTGTTACCAGTGAATAACGGTTGAAGTTTGTGTTTCTGGTGTTCTGTTTGTTGCTTTTTTTGTTTGTTTGTTTGTTTAATAAGAAATAAAGTTTGTTTGCACAGCTGCCATGTTTGTTTTTTGTCTTCGTTTTTGATGTCTCGTTTCTAAGGTTACGGGACTTACTTGGGGGGTGTGTGGTGCAGGGATTGGGCCCAGGTTGTGCAGTCGCTTCACCCCTAAGGGTGTGTTGTGCTTCTCGGGGCTTATTTTCAGGACCTCGTGCTCATTACAATGGCGTATTTCAGTGGTGTCAAACTCGTGCCATGGAGGGCCGTGTGTATGCAGGTTTTCATTCCAGCCTCAGATCTTGATTATATAATTAGTTAAATTATTTGCTGAATTAGGGATGCAGGTTTGTGCACAATGGTGACCCGACGTCTATGGTGACCCGCATTGTCTAAATAAAATTTTTCTTATATTCTGTTCTTCAATGCAGTTAAACGCATATGGCTGAATGAGTAATTGGACTCAATTAAGGCAGCATTAATTGGTTGGAATGAAAACCTGCATACACACGGCCCTCCATGGCACGAGTTTGACACCACTGGTCTACGCGTTGCACGTTTCCAAAAGCAAAACATTCACAAAGGATGCACTCGTGTTTCCTTGCTCAAGTGTCCTTCAGGAGCCTCCTAACAGCAGAGCGCCCCCCCCCCCTGTCCTGAGAAGCTGTTTAAGCCTCATTACGTTGGAATCCTCAGGTCAGAGTCAGGCCTGTTCGTTCCTGTCTGGGAGGGTTCCCCCTTCACTAAATGACGTTCACATTAATCGCAGGTGGAGTGCTTGCTTTGAGCTCCTGAAGCTCGCGTGTGTGTGTACTATAGTGAGATGCATATTGTATGAGAGTCAGATTAAGAGTATCCATTATTCAGTATTGTCTGTCTGTGAGGAGCTAGACATCCCTCGGGCTCAGAGTTCCACACGGAACCTTACCTCCCCACACACACACACCTCACGACAAACCAACTCCACGAAGCCCCAAAGCTACACACACGCACACCGCACAACAAACCAACTCCACAAAGCCTCAAAGCTACACACACACACACCTCACGACAAACCAACTCCACAAAGCCTCAAAGCTACACACACACACACCGCACGACAAACCAACTCCACAAAGCCCCACAGCTACACACATACACACCGCACAACAAACCAACTCCACAAAACCTCAAAGCTACACACACACACACCGCACGACAAACCAACTCCACAAAGCCTCAAAGCTACACACACACACACGCCTCACAACAGACCAACTCACAAAGCCCCAAAGCTACACACACACACACACCGCACAACAGACCAACTCCACAAAACCTCAAAGCTACACACACACACACCGCACAACAAACCAACTCCACGAAGCCCCAAAGCTACACACACACACACCGCACAACAGACCAGCCAGCCCCATGCACCTGAAACACACATGTATATACACACCACTTGCCTCCTAACAGACGTACACTGACTCATCCCTTTCACGCACGTACACGGCCACATACTGTATCTTAATCTCTTACATTATGGACCAGAGCTGTGACCTTACAGTTATCTGAAACTATGGAATATGAAACTACGAAAGAAATGTAAGTAAGGCATGAACATGGGGGGAGGGGTTAAAGCTGATCTTCTGGCTGGTGGCTGATGGGATACGAGGACCTTTCCTTGGAGGACTGAACGTGTGATAGCAGGTCTTTTTACCTTCAGTCCTGTCCCATCTTGTGCCACTGCCAGCTAATCTGCGTTTGCTTCGTCACGATTCGGTTTCTGCAGGGAATGTTTCTCGGTCTCGATGCCTGGGCTATGTGAGACTTCAGAGCCAGCTGCTGGGAATGCTGATTCAGGCTCGTTTTCTGGGCCTGATGGTGCCCTTTTTGGCTTCTGGGTCTTGAGCATTTCATGGACTTATGTGACCTCCTTAAATACTGAATAATTATAGTAATAATAATAATAATAATAATAATAATAATAATAAATGTTTCGATCAGTTGGCTTTGCCTGTCTCCTGCCAAAGGGATTGCACTGAAATATAATATGTCTGCATTTATATAAAATATGTTTTATGTATTATATATTATAATTAGCATTGTTGGTTCACTTTATTTTTAAATGTTTTATTTAATTATTTTTTACTATTTTATTATTTTTATTCATTTCTTTCCAGGAGCATAAGCACCCATCCTGATCATTTTAAGAAGTGCATTATGCTGTTTTAGGGAGGTCATTATGTTTTTTTAGGAAGTGCATTGCTTTTTAGGAAGTGCATTGTGTTATTTTAGGGAGAGCATTATGTTATTTTAGGAAATGGGGTTTGGATGGCCTCTGCCAGGGCCCATGTCTGACAGGAGCGCTCCAGTCAGCCTGTTTCTGTGGCTGGTGGGTGATATCAGGGCCGTTTCTCTGGCACAGAGCAGAAAATTAATTTCCTCATTATGTGCAGAGAGACTGAGGAGTACAGACGGCTTCTTTGTTGAAGTGTTTCATTGATATACTTAATTAAACCCTTTCTCCACCAGCGCCTCCCCTAACACTTTGCTGGCGTGACTGATGCCTCTGCCAGAGCTTGATGCTGTTTGTATTCCGGGTTTAAAATGCTCATCTAACAGTGGCGGACAGCTTGAGAGAAAGGTAGGAACTGTGGCTTGTATACGACGGTTGGTATTATTCTGTGGAGTATATTACATTATATTGGAGTGCGTTTGTGTCTCTGTCCTTCTGCCTGTTACTGACAGCTCTGCATCAGGAGGCCTGACAGCATCAAATCATTCCCCTGTCTCCTTCTCCTTCTCTTCTTCTCTCACTTTCCCTCTCTTCATCTCTCCCTTTCCCTTTTTGTACATCTCTCCATCTCCTACCCTCCCTTCCTCTCCCTCTTCTCTCTTTTCACCTCATTTTCTCTGTCTCTTCCTCTCTTTCTCTCCTTTTTCCTTTCTTTTTCTCTATTCCTTTATCTCTCCCTCTCTTTCCCCCCCTTTCTCTCCCTCTCATCCTCTTTTCTCTTCCTCTGTCTCTCCTTCCTTTGCTCCCTCCCACCCTCCCTTGCCCCTGGGCTGGGCAGCAGGTCTGTAAGGAGCGCAGGGCGGGGGGCACGGAGAGGGAGGGAGGGGGCAGTACAGTATGTGGCTTCTCTGTATGATTTTGAGTGCAGCTCTGTGGATCCACTCTCTCTGCTTTCCTCTCCATCTCCTCTCTCCCTCCCTCTCTCCTTCCTTCCCTCCCTCCCTTCTTCCATTCCCTCCAATGGGATCCTCAGTCCGTCTGCTGGAGGAGGAGTGGAGGAGAGAAGGAGAGAGAGAGAGAGAGAGAGAGGGGTACAGGAGAGAGAGAGAGGCAGAGATCAGCAGACGGCTCAGTGAGAGGATGTGGGGCAGCTACCGGCAGCGTCCTGAGAGTCCGACCTAAACAACAGGAGCAGCCGGAGGAGGTGCAGGTGGAGGAGGAGGGAGGGGGAGCCTTTCTTACCGGCTCGCTGAGGAGGGAGGGAGGGGGGCGGGGGTGGACCCGTGGGTGAGGGGGCAGGCTGCCCGAAG
>NC_049208.1:55004162-55116662 GCF_013347855.1 Anguilla anguilla | reverse complement strand
GTCTGTGTCCGGGTGTGTGTGTGTACAGGTGCAGTGTGTGTCTTTAAGAGTCCAGGTGTGTGTGTTTCTCTCTCCAGGTATGTGTGTACAGGTGCAGTGTGTGTCTCTAAGAGTCCAGGTGTGTGTGTTTCTCTCTCCAGGTGTGTGTGTACAGGTGCAATGTGTGTCTCTAAGAGTCCAGGTGTGTGTGTGTGTGTACAGGTGAAATGTGTTTGTGTCCGGGTGTGTGTGTGTACAGGTGCAATGTGTGTCTCTAAGAGTCCAGGTGTGTGTGTTTCTCTCTCAGGTGTGTGTGTGTGTACAGGTGCAGTGTGTGTCTCTAAGAGTCCAGGTGTGTGTGTTTCTCTCTCAGGTGTGTGTGTGTGTACAGGTGCAGTGTGTGTCTTTAAGAGTCCAGGTGTGTGTGTACAGGTGCAGTGCGTGTCTCTAAGAGTCCAGGTGTGTGTGTTTCTCTCTCAGGTGTGTGTGTGTGTACAGGTGCAGTGTGTGTCTCTAAGAGTCCAGGTGTGTGTGTTTCTCTCTCAGGCGTGTGTGTGTGTACAGGTGCAGTGTGTGTCTCTAAGAGTCCAGGTGTGTGTGTTTCTCTCTCAGGTGTGTGTGTGTGTACAGGTGCAGTGTGTGTCTCTAAGAGTCCAGGTGTGTGTGTTTCTCTCTCAGGTGTGTGTGTACAGGTGCAGTGTGTGTCTCTAAGAGTCCAGGTGTGTGTGTTTCTCTCTCAGGTGTGTGTGTGTGTACAGGTACGATGTGTGTCTCTAAGAGTCCAGGTGTGTGTGTTTCTCTCTCAGGTGTGTGTGTGTGTACAGGTGCAGTGTGTGTCTCTAAGAGTCCAGGTGTGTGTGTTTCTCTCTCAGGTGTGTGTGTACAGGTGCAATGTGTGTCTCTAAGAGTCCAGGTGTGTGTGTTTCTCTCTCAGGTGTGTGTGTGTGTACAGGTGCAATGTGTGTCTCTAAGAGTCCAGGTGTGTGTGTTTCTCTCTCAGGTGTGTGTGTACAGGTACGATGTGTGTCTCTAAGAGTCCAGGTGTGTGTGTTTCTCTCTCAGGTGTGTGTGTACAGGTGCAGTGTGTGTCTCTAAGAGTCCAGGTGTGTGTGTTTCTCTCTCAGGTGTGTGTGTACAGGTGCAGTGTGTGTCTCTAAGAGTCCAGGTGTGTGTGTGTGTGTACAGGTGAAATGTGTTTGTGTCCGGGTGTGTGTGTGTACAGGTGCAGTGTGTGTCTCTAAGAGTCCAGGTGTGTGTGTTTCTCTCTCCAGGTGTGTGTGTACAGGTGCAGTGTGTGTCTCTAAGAGTCCAGGTGTGTGTGTTTCTCTCTCAGGTGTGTGTGTGTGTACAGGTGCAGTGTGTGTCTCTAAGAGTCCAGGTGTGTGTGTTTCTCTCTCAGGTGTGTGTGTGTGTGTACAGGTACGATGTGTGTCTCTAAGAGTCCAGGTGTGTGTGTTTCTCTCTCAGGTGTGTGTGTACAGGTGCAGTGTGTGTCTCTAAGAGTCCAGGTGTGTGTGTTTCTCTCTCAGGTACGATGTGTGTCTCTAAGAGTCCAGGTGTGTGTGTTTCTCTCTCAGGTGTGTGTGTGCAGGTACGATGGGGTGCGGACTGCACAGGTTGAAGCGTTCTGAGGAGGACAGCCCAGGGAAGATCTACTCCACCCTCAGGAGACCACAGGTGGAGACCAAGGTGGGCGTGGCCTACACCTACCGCTTCCTGGACTTCCTGCTGGGGAATGCAGGTGAGTCGCCACGGCAACCCGCGCCAGGCAAACGCATAAGCGCCTGCAGGCCACTGTGTGGAATACGTGCGTGTGTGTGTGTGTGTGTGTGTGTGTGTGTAAACATCAGCACACACTGATCAGCTACAAAACCAGACTGCAGCATTTCAATAGAAGTCATTACTGCACTGAGCACTGAAGGCCATGGCTACCTTTGCTTTGCATCTGTCTCCCCCCCCCCCTCGCTTTCTCTCTATCCCTCTGTGTCTCTTTCTCTCTGTCTTTATCCCCCATCCTTCTCTCTCTCTTTCTTTCTCTCTCCCTCTGTCTTTCTCCCCATCTTTCTGTCTCTGACTCTTTCCCTCTGTCTCTTTCTCTCCCTTTGTCTCTCTCCCTCGTGAAGGGGGGGTGGTTTACAGAAGTATGCCCTTATCAGAACCCCAGAGGTAAACGGACTGTGTTCACGGTGCGGACAGGGGGTCAGCAGGGTGTGATGAAGTGTGTGATGGCAGTTGTTGAACATTCTCCTGGATCAGCATTATGTGAACTGTTAGCTGGTGTCTTTGATGGTGTTGTTGGCTACAAAGGTTAACCCAGCACCATCATTTCACTTCTGAAATACATCACTATTCAGAATCCATCCGCCATTAGGAGCAGATCTGGAGTTTGCCGGTTGGTCCATGCGGAAACACTTTCTCTCCAGTTTTTTCTAAGTGTGATGTCTTCAGCAATATGGTCATGGGTTAGTGTGCATTCAGTTCTGTCAACTCACACACCTCCTCTCATTTCTCTTCCTCCCTCCCTCTCTTCCTCCGGCTCTCTCCATCTCTCTCTTTCTCTCTCCCTCTCACACCCGGCTGAGGCGTAGCAGGGCGAGGTGTTTATCAGATGCTGGGGTGTCATCTTTCTGTCTTTCTCTCTGCTTCTGTAAGCTCTGCCTGAATAGTGTGTAGATTTCCTGTCTGTAAATGCACAGAGATTCTGTAGTGCATTCAGTGCAGATTCTCTCTGCAGTGCTGAACAGGGTTGTAGGCTTTCATACTTTCACACCCTGTAAAATACAAACTATATAAACATCACCTACAGCACATATGAGCTTTAATACCTGTAAGCTCTACGTTACCCAAAGCACCTTTGGGCTTCAATACGTGTAAGGTCTACATTACCCACCAGACCTGGGTCAAATAAATATTTGTTTTGGATTCATATACTTTTCTGTGCTCTATTGATCTTGCCTGGTGTAATTGAGCCTGCCTATATGACCAGAAGGCGGGGTTTTGCACTTTTTGAGAGTATTTCATTGGTTCCAATACACCAGACAAGATCAATAACGCGTAGAAAAGTATTTGAATCCAAAACAAATACATATTTGACCCTGGTCTGTTACGCACAATGCCCGTCTTGATGTCATAATGGTTTAAAAGTAGTCATGGAAACGGTGTGGCAGAGATCCTCCCATTGGCCGTGGGTAGTCAGGATGTCACTGGTCTGTGTTCAGTAGGTCCTGTTGTGCCACGGTACTCCTGAGTGGCAGGTCCTGACGTGTTCAGGGTGGCATGTCCTTACATGCTCAGGGTGGCAGGTCCTGATGTGTTCAGGCAGGGTGGCAGGTCCTCATGTGCTCAGGGTGGCAGGTCCTGATGTGCTCAGGGTGGCAGGTCCTGATGTGTTCAGGCAGGGTGGCAGGTCCTGATGTGCTCAGGGTGGCAGGTCCTGACGTGTTCAGGCAGGGTGGCAGGTCCTGATGTGTTCAGGGTGGCAGGTCCTGATGTGTTCAGGCAGGGTGGCAGGTCCTGACGTGTTCAGGGTGGCAGGTCCTGATGTGTTCAGGGTGGCAGGTCCTGATGTGTTCAGGGTGGCAGGTCCTGACGTGCTCAGGCAGGATGGCAGGTCCTGACGTGCTCAGACAGGGTGGCTAATATTAGCGCGGTTCGCTGTGTGGTTTTCTCACGCTTTGTTCTGGCAGCTGCTCGCTGGGCTGAAAGGGATACAGAAATAGAGCAGCCAGCGCAGACGAAGCGTGTCAGCATCTTAAACGCACAGAGACCTGCGAGCGGAGAACAGAGACCTGCGAGCTCCCATCCAGCCCTGAGCGCAGCAGCGGTGGCGGCGGCTCGGGTTCTAGGGCTGGTCACATGATGAACTGAGTCTGGGTTCCCATGTGAAGGAGAAGGGGGAGGAAACCGAGCTGTGCCATAATTTTGGAGCACTGGATGGGCCATGGGGCAGCACGCTGGTGCAGTGGGTAGCACTGTCACCTCACAGCAAGAAGGTCCTGGGTTCGAATCTGGCCTGGGCCTTTGTGTGTGGTTTGCATGTTTTCCCCGTGTCCGTGTGGGTTTCCTACAGGTACTCCGGTTTCCAACTCCGGTAGGGTAATTGTAGACTCTAAATTAGAGTGTGTGGTGTGATTGGCGGCCTGTCCAGGGTGTATTCCTGCCAATTGCCCAATGCATGCTGGGATTGGCTCCAGCAGCCCCCGCCGCCCCTGCCCAGGATAAGCGGGTATAGATAATGGATGGACCCTGCCCAGGATAAGCGGGTATAGATAATGGATGGACCCTGCCCAGGATAAGCGGGTATAGATAATGGATGGTCCCTGCCCAGGATAAGCGGGTATAGATAATGGATGGACCCTGCCCAGGATAAGCGGGTATAGATAATGGATGCTCCCTGCCCAGGATAAGCGGGTATAGATAATGGATGCTCCCTGCCCAGGATAAGCAGGTATAGATAATGGTTGTTCATGCAGCTGCAGCTGTTGCGCGAACACACTGAATTAACTGTCATCGCGCAGGACGACCACCAGGGGGAGCGCTGCCGTAACCATGGCGATGCTCGGGCGTCACTGCGCGTCACGTTCAGTCCACGCACCTGTTTCTCAGCGTGGTGATTGATCTCTCTGGGCTCCCTTTGTCCAGGTTATTCGGCCCTGGCAGAGAGCCATATTTTACATATTTAAACATGCTGCAGACGTGTCGTTTTTCTGTTCAGTCAGGTGTGTGTGTGGGGCAGCATCTCGTAGAGCCGCACTTCTCGAACCCGAGTCTGGGTTGTGCACATTGGGTGAGCTCCAAGGTGATTAGTATTAAATAGCGTGTGTGTGTGTATGTGTGCGTGCGTGCGTGCGTGCGTGCATGCGTTTGTGTGTGTGCGTGCGTGCGCGTGCGTGTGTACGTGTGCGTGTGTGTGTGTGTGTGTGTTTGGGTCGGGCACTCGACCACCCAAGCACCTGCCCTTCTTGCCCCAGGTGCCCGATATGCCCCTTTGACTTGAAAGAGTATTTGCATTATTGTTGCTGTGATTAATTTTCATTCGGTCATGTTGGTGAAGTACATTCTGTGCAATAAGGGGGTGTTGCTGTTAAACAGCGTTTCCCGGTTGGCGTGCCCTTTCCTCACCTGTCCCTGCTCAGCCCCGCAGGACGGGCTTCCTGTTCAAACTCGCAGCCTCTCGCCACCCAACCCCCACCCCCACCCCCCGAAACACGAGGCCAAAAATCATTTCAAAAAATAATAAAATAATCTCTCGTTCCTGGAGAGCCGCCTCCTGGCAGCGGAGCTGTCGGGCAGACGGGAGCGAAGGCTGTTTATTGGAGAGCTCTTGTCAATCCCGTCTGATGTTTCGCGGGCTTGGCGGTTTCAAGGCGCGTATTAACCGGGAAAAAACGTTTTGTTGCGCCTCTTGCTGCTGGCGGAGATCTCGCTTTTAAACACCCCCAAAAAAGCCGTCTTTAAAAACGCCAGTTTGTGTCCTCTGAAGTATATTTAGCAACATCGTCCCGGCGATGCGATGCGATGTAAAGTTTAGTCGCGTTGCGTTCTTCTGTCAGGCCTGTCATGCTGTTCTTTCCGCGGAATTCGCACAAACGATCCGCTTTTTAAAAAAACAGTCCTGGACGTATCAAAGGCTGGAAAGATGTATCTTAGTATCCAAACTGAGATTTTAATGAGCTCCAAGAAAAGGGAAAATGTGTCATTTCAGGAGGCTGTTTAGGCTTGTAGGCCTAATGAATTAAACGTAGGCGTATATTGTCTGAATTTCAGCTGAATCTATTGAACGCAGGAGTAAATGTAGACCATTACTGTGGGAAACCGAGGGCTCACAGAGTGTGTCTGCTGCGTAAAGCACAAACGGGTGAGTGAGCGCTTTGTGCTGCTGTCCCGCTGTACGCACTCCCGCCATCTGCTGCCATGGTAACACGCTCTGCTTTTAGATGTTCGGATGCAGTGCCGTTTCACTTCATAAAGCAGTCCTCCTCCTCCTTCCCCTGGTGAACTCCTCCTCCTCCTCCTTCCCCTGGTGAACTCCTCCTCCTCCTCCTTCTCCTGGTGAACTCCTCCTCCTCCTCCTTCTCCTGGTGAACTCCTCCTCCTCCTCCTTCCCCTGGTGAACTCCTCCTCCTCCTCCTTCCCCTGGTGAACTCCTCCTCCTCCTCCTTCCACTGGTGAACTCCTCCTCCTCCTCCTTCCCCTGGTGAACTCCTCCTCCTCCTCCTTCCCCTGGTGAACTCCTCCTCCTCCTTCTCCTGGTGAACTCCTCCTCCTCCTTCTCCTGGTGAACTCCTCCTCCTCCTCCTTCTCCTGGTGAACTCCTCCTCCTCTCCCTTCTCCTGGTGAACTCCTCCTCCTCCTCCTTCTCCTGGTGACCTCCTCCTCCTCTCCCTTCTCCTGGTGAACTCCTCCTCCTTCTCCTGGTGAACTCCTCCTCCTCCTCCTTCTCCTGGTGACCTCCTCCTCCTCTCCCTTCTCCTGGTGAACTCCTCCTCCTCTCCCTTCTCCTGGTGAACTCCTCCTCCTTCTCCTGGTGAACTCCTCCTCCTCCTCCTTCTCCTGGTGACCTCCTCCTCCTCTCCCTTCTCCTGGTGAACTCCTCCTCCTCTCCCTTCTCCTGGTGAACTCCTCCTCCTCCTTCCCCTGGTGTACTCCGATGTGGTCTGAGAGGGGGGTGAGGGGGGGTGGTTATTAGGGTGTGGTTGGGGGGGGGGGTCTCTGGTAAATGACCCGTCGCGCCGTGTTTTCCCAGAGGCACCAGTCGGGTGCTGCGGTGAGCGATAATCACCGCCCATCTGTAACGGCACAGACACACGCCCGCCAGCGAAACAGACGCGCGCCCGCCAGCGAAACAGACGCGCGCCCGCCAGCGAAACAGACGCGCGCCCGCCAGCGAAACAGACGCGCGCCCGCCAGCGAAACAGACGCGCGCCCGCCAGCGGAACAGACGTGTGCCCGCCAGCGGAACAGACGTGTGCCCGCCGGCAAAACAGACGCGCGCCCGCCAGCGAAACAGACGTGTGCCCGCCGGCAAAACAGACGCGCGCCCGCCAGCGAAACAGACGCACAGCTTCCAACACAGACCTGGTGGGGGAGGGGGGGGGTCACTGTAGGGCCGCTTCTCCACTCAACACTCTCAATCAGCCCTGTCGTCACGAGATAAAAATGAATTTTACAGCAGGTTTTGCTGAGCGTGTGCCCTTCTAATACACATCCTTTAAAAAACCTTTTAAAACCCTGTCTGCAGTTAGGGTTAGGGTTAGGGTTAGCCATTTTAAAACCCTGTCTGTAGTTAGGGTTAGGGTTAGGGTTAAAACCCTGTCTGTAGTTAGGGTTAGGGTTAGGGTTAGCCATTTTAAAACCCTGTCTGTAGTTAGGGTTAGGGTTAGGGTTAAAACCCTGTCTGTAGTTAGGGTTAGGGTTAGGGTTAAAACCCTGTCTGTAGTTAGGGTTAGGGTTAGGGTTAGCCATTTTAAAACCCTGTCTGTAGTTAGGGTTAGGGTTAGGGTTAGGGTTAGGGCCTGATTTTAATCATCATCAGCAGTACGGCTTTCTCTCATGCGTTATGAGAAGGAGAAAGAGCCGTTGTGTTATTCTGGCACGTCGGGTCCATGTGTGAAATTATAATCAGGAGGAGCACCGAGGCGTTTCCGCAGGTCTGCCTGAGCACCCAGCTGCGCCGGGTTATTCTCCCGCTTCACTGCACGCGAGATCCAATCAGACTCGCACGCGCTCGCTCGCGCGCTCGCTGCCGACCGCAGGAAACGCGTTCGCCGTCAAGGCTGACCGCGCGCGACAGACGTTCGCCGCGTCCTGGCGGCGATCATCAAATTACAGGAAGCTTTACGTTTAAAATGTCTCATTTCGCTCGTGTGGCGGCTGGAAATGGCCGTGGTTTTCACCGTCTGGTGATCAGGAAAGAGGAACCCGTCAGGGGTCTCACGGGGAGGCGTGCGGGAGGTTCTGTAATGGGACGGGGGGCTCGTTTTCGCAGCATGGTTTTGACACGTTCGTGCCCTTAGAAGCTAAGATCGATGCTAATCACTCCCTAATGGTGCTGAGTGATCATGTTCACCCCACGTTAGTGCGTTTCTCTCCCGCAGAGAAGGGGGGCGTGTTTTAAAGATGGCCACGCCCCCTTCCACAGAGCTGGAGTAATCGCCCAGTGGTTTGAGGAGCATGAGGCTGACACTGTCTACACCTATCGCAGCCTTCTCAGTCAGCAGATCTGAGCCCACGGGAGATCTGGGGAACATTCTGGAATGACGGCTGAGGCTGTGCTGTCCTGCAGCTGACCGTGAGCTGACGGACTCTCCTGAGGAAGAGCGGTGTGGTCTTCCTCCTGCAGAACTCCAGACCCTGGTGGACTCATGGTGCCCCAGCACCCTCACGAGCGAACTTAGACTGGTCTTTCTCTTTTTTGCGCACTATTTGTGTTGTTAAGAAGACCTTTGATTATGCACTTATTGTTTATCGCTTTGTATAAAAGCCAAATAAATGTAATGACGAGCGTAATTAAGAGCTCAGTGCTAAATGTGTATCCATCTCGGTTTCGCATACAGAGTGAGCACTGGAGTCTGAAGTTTGCTTCAGTCTCTTTGAAAAAATAATTTCTGGTGTATTTTTTCTGTTTTGTTTTAACAGCGTCGTATTGAAATTCGCTTTGAATTAGATGTTTGTTCTTCGCGGTCTTGCGGGAGGATGTGCCGTCTCCCCCGACGCAGCCCCGTAAAATCGGGCGATTAGCGTGGCGCGGAAAGCCGCTGGTCCGTCGCCAGCGATGGGACGCCTCAGAGCGTCCCCCCCCATCCCGCGCGCCAGCGAAGCTAATCTCCTCCAGCTCATTTATTACTCTCATGGTTTATGCTAATCGGATTGAATCGGAGCCCCACGGAGCACACACATGCGCACACACACTCACACACACACACAGGCACACTCACACACACACACTCACACACACACTCACACGCACACACACTTAGTCACTCACATGCACCCACACAAGCACACTCACACACATACAGGCACACACACACACTCAGTCACTCACATGCACCCACACAAGCACAGGCACACACACACACTCAGTCACTCACATGCACCCACACAAGCACACACACACATACACACACACAGGCACACTCTCACACACAAGCACACTCACGCACATACACACACACAGGCACACTCTCACACACAAGCACACTCACACACATACACACACACAGGCACACTCTCACACACAAGCACACTCACACACACACACACACACAGTCAACAGTAGCAGAAGTTTATTTGAATATTTACCCATATTCGTGTTCAAGCACGTCTGTTTAAAGCTGGGTTTTATTTTAAAGCGCCCCCACAGCAGGAAGCCGAAGGGGGGAGAATAATTCTGCAGAAAAAATGTTGTCAAATCTCTCGTATCCCACAATGCCATTTCCCCCCCCCCAGAGATACTATATTTAATAAGAGGATGCGAGCCTGCTCCTTCCTGTCTCCATTAGAGTGAGTTCCAGGTTGTGCTCTCATGCATATTCAGCGGGGCCCTGCTTCGGGGGCACGTTTTCAGCGTGTGCAACATCGCCATGGCGGCAGGGCCTCGCCCGAATTCGCGCTTTGATCTGCGTGGTAACAGTAATCCCACAGAGCACCCTAATCCGCCGTGGCGATAATGGGCCGCTAGGCTGGCGTTAGCCGCCGAGCTCACAGAGCGCCAAGACTGGGGCCCTTTGATCCGCAGCCATCTCCATGGCGATTACAGCCCATAATGGCCCTGCGGGTGGTTTTTCTCCATTTAGATTCAGGGGTGCACGGTGCGCATGAACACGGTCTCCCTGACGATCGGTGTTTGTTAAAATTAAGCAGGGCGGGTTTCTGATCCGTAAAAGCTCAGCAAGCAACTAATGCTGCGTGAATACCCCCCTCTTAGCAGCACTGCCAATGCTGCAGCTTCACACAGGCGCAACCGCTAGCACCGCATGTTAGCGGGGTCGCTAACAACACTGCTACTCCCGCATGTTAGCGGGGTCGCTAACAACACTGCTACTCCCGCATGTTAGCGCGGTCGCTAATAACACTGCTACTCCCGCATGTTAGCGGGGTCGCTAACAACACTGCTACTCCCGCATGTTAGCGCGGTCGCTGATAACACTGCTACTCCCGCATGTTAGCGCGGTCGCTAATAACACTGCTACTCCCGCATGTTAGCGCGGTCGCTAATAACACTGCTACTCCCGCATGTTAGCGCGGTCGCTGATAACACTGCTACTCCCGCATGTTAGCGGGGTCGCTAACAACACTGCTACTCCCGCATGTTAGCGCGGTCGCTAATTACACTGCTACTCCCGCATGTTAGCGGGGTCGCTAACAACATTGCTACTCCCGCATGTTAGCGGGGTCGCTAACAACATTGCTACTCCCGCATGTTAGCGGGGTCGCTAACAACATGCGTCAGCATGATGGCTAATAGCACATGCTAACACAACCACTCTTTCATGTACAGAGGGGTGTAAAGCTGCTGGAATTTGTTGACCCTTGATAAAGGCTTATAACGAGAAGGTCTGGATCAGTTACTTCTGTAAGTTCTCTGTTCCACTGCGGGGGTATATTTCCTGCCTCTGCGGCTTGTTTTGGGGACCCAGGGGGGTGCGTGTTTTGGGGACCCGGGGGGTGTGTGTTTTGGTGTAATCGGTCGCTCTCGTTTCAGAGCTGCCCGGCTCGTCCACGCCCTGCCTGTCCTCTGTGAGGGAGCTCCCGGGGCAGCTGCAGGACCTCTACCTCCAGGGCTTCCTGCTGGCCGCCCTGCACCCCTTCGTACACCCCTGCGGCCCCCCCAACGCCAGCCTGCAGCGCCAGCTCTACAGAGCCGTGCTGATCCGCCCCTCCCACAGGTGTGTGTGTGTGTGTGTGTGTGTGAGTGTGTGTGCGTGTGTGTGTGTGTGTGCGTGCGTGTGTGTGTATGGGTGGGTGTGTGTGTGTGTGTGTGCGTGTTTGAGTGTGTGTGTGTATGTGTGTGAGCGTGTGTGTGTGTGTGTGTGTGAGCGTGTGTGTGTGTGTGTGTGAGCGTGTACGTGTGAGTGTGTGTGAATGTGTGAGACAGAGAGAGAATTTGTGTGCATGTGTGCTTTGAGAGAGTGTGAAATTTATGAAGACTATTTATACAATACAGACACTTTTAAGAGCTGAGAGGAAGGGGGGAGGAAACAGATGGATAGTGAGAGGAAGGGAGGCAGAGAGACAGATAAAGAGAGAAGGATGGAGAGAGGGACAGAGAGGGAAAAAGATAACGCCCCTCAGGGTTCAGTGGGGGGGAGGGTCTCCTTTGATGGAGATGCTGTTTCTCCTGCCAAATGATTCAGCTTTATCTCAGTGCCTGTCACCGTGGAGACGAGTGCTCACATCAGCATCAGCACCGGCCCCCTGGGGGACAAAAGAAAGAACTGCGCGACAACTTCCTGTCCCTCTGCTCATCAGGAGAGAAGGGACGGGGAATGGAGAGAGGTCGCCCGTCAGAGTGCCAACCGTCCCCAGAGACTAAACTCTTAAAAAAAGACCTCATCCGCACAGCTCTTCTGATACACAAGCAGTTTTATTTTTATTCTCTTATTATTGAATTAATTAAATAACTCCTTTCTCAAACACAGAATAGCTTATTCTGTGTTTGATAGAAAAACTGAACTGCACAAAGCTAAACTGCACATGGTGCATGTTATGGTGCTTATGACACATTGCAGATGTACAGATCCGTTAGATCTGAGGAGTTTGAAGAGGAAGAGTGTTTTCTAGTTTTCTAGCGCAGGGATTCAGCGGATAGCGTGTTAGTAAAGAGTGCTGGCGTGGACACAGTAAAGGTGCTGTGATTAAAGATCTCTCTGTGCGTTAAAGCTGTGTGTCTCTGCAGTGAGTCACTAAGCACTCAGAGCCACTACAGTTTCCAGTTCTCTGAATATTCAAACCTGCAGAGAAGGACAGGCTTATGAGCCCTGAAATAAAATGTTAGATTGTGAAAAATTATGTACCCCTGCAGTGTGAGTATAGTGTAGTAATCATTACTCTGTATCCCTGCAGCAGTGTGAGTATAGTGTAGTAATCATTACTCGGAATCCCTGCAGCAGTGTGAGTATAGTGTAGTAATCATTACTCTGTATCCCTGCAGCAGTGTGAGTATAGTGTAGTAATCATTACTCTGTATCCCTGCAGCAGTGTGAGTATAGTGTAGTAATCATTACTCTGTATCCCTGCAGCAGTGTGAGTATAGTGTAGTAACCATTACTCTGTAGCCCTGCAGTGTGAGTATAGTGTAGTAATAGTTGCTCTGTATCCCTGCAGTGAGAGTATAGTGCAGTAATAGTTACTCTGTACCCCTGTAGTGTGAGTATAGTGTAGTAATAGTTACTCTGTATCCCTGCAGTGTGAGTATAGTATAGTAATAGTTACTCTGTACCCCTGCAGTGAGAGTATAGTATAGTAATAGTTACTCTGTATCCCTGCAGTGTGAGTATAGTATAGTAATTGTTACTCTGTATCCCTGCAGTGTGAGTATAGTAATAGTTACTCTGTACCCCTGCAGTGTGAGTATAGTATAGTAATTGTTACTCTGTATCCCTGCAGTGTGAGTATAGTATAGTAATAGTTACTCTGTACCCCTGCAGTGTGAGTATAGTAATAGTTACTCTGTATCCCTGCAGTGTGAGTATAGTAATAGTTACTCTGTACCCCTGCAGTGTGAGTATAGTAATAGTTACTCTGTATCCCTGCAGTGTGAGTATAGTAATAGTTACTCTGTACCCCTGCAGTGTGAGTATAGTAATAGTTACTCTGTACCCCTGCAGTGTGAGTATAGTATAGTAATTGTTACTCTGTATCCCTGCAGTGTGAGTATAGTATAGTAATAGTTACTCTGTACCCCTGCAGTGTGAGTATAGTGTAGTAATAGTTACTCTACACCCTGCAGTGTGAGTATAGTATAGTAATAGTTACTCTGTACCCCTGCAGTGAGAGTATAGTATAGTAATAGTTACTCTGTACCCCTGCAGTGTGAGTATAGTGTAGTAATAGTTACTCTGTACCCCTGCAGTGTGAGAATAGTAATAGTTACTCTGTACCACTGCAGTGTGGGTATAGTGTAGTAATCATTACTCTGTATCCCTGCAGTGAGAGTATAGTATAGTAATAGTTATTCTGCACCCCTGCAGTGTGAGTACAGTAATAGTTACTCTGTATCCCTGCAGTGTGAGTATAGTGTAGTAATAGTTACTCTGTACCCCTGCAGTGTGAGTATAGTATAGTAATAGTTGCTCTGTACCCCTGCAGTGTGAGTATAGTGCAGTAATAGTTACTCTGTACCCCTGCAGTGTGAGTATAGTGTAGTAATAGTTACTCTACACCCTGCAGTGTGAGTATAGTGTAGTAATAGTTACTCTGTACCCCTGCAGTGTGAGTATAGTGTAGTAATCATTACTCTGTACCCTGCAGTGTGAGTATAGTGTAGTAATAGTTACTCTATACCCTGCAGTGTGAGTATAGTGTAGTAATAGTTACTCTGTACCCCTGCAGTGTGAGTATAGTGCAGTAATAGTTACTCTACACCCTGCAGTGTGAGTATAGTGTAGTAATAGTTACTTTGTACCCCTGCAGTGTGAGTATAGTGTAGTAATAGTTACTCTACACCCTGCAGTGTGAGTATAGTGCAGTAATAGTTACTCTACACCCTGCAGTGTGAGTATAGTGCAGTAATAGTTACTCTACACCCTGCAGTGTGAGTATAGTGCAGTAATAGTTACTCTGTACCCCTGCAGTGTGAGTATAGTGCAGTAATAGTTACTCTATACCCTGCAGTGAGAGTATAGTGTAGTAATAGTTACTCTGTACCCCTGCAGTGTGAGTATAGTGTAGTAATAGTTACTCTACACCCTGCAGTGTGGAGGAGTCTGAGTGCCGGTGGCTGGAGATTGATGTGTGCCAGCCCCCCGGGTTGTTCCCAGACAACGAACTCGTCCAGGGCTGCGTCAAAAAGGTGAGAAACTCTCTGCATCACTGTGACGCACTGTTCTACACACACGCACACACACACACACACACACACACACGCACACGCACACGCACACACACTCACACACACGCACACACACACACACACGCACACGCACACGCACACGCACACGCACACGCACACGCACACGCACACGCACACGCACACACACACACACACACACACACACACACACACACACACTCAACCCTAACCTACCACCATGGCCGCAGATCCATTCCCTGTCCTGAACTGGGCCCAGTTTGTGGGGACGTGGAGACACAGAAAGGCCAGATGCATTATGGGATCATTCTTTCTACAGCAGCCAGCAGGCTCCCCAAACTCATCACCTGGGAAACGTAAAGGTTCCGTCCCCCGAGCAGCGGGGGTGGGGGGGTTAGAGGCGGGGTGGCGGGGGGGTGTGGGGGTTAGAGGAGGAGGGGGGGGGCTGTAATAACTGCCATTATGTCCCACATCCAGCAGCAGTTGGATATTAAATGTATTCTTCTTCCTGCTCTGCAATTTCACAAGCCACATGCAGCACAGCCTGCAGATTCAGGTGCACAGAAATGAGATTTAAATGATTGAAATGATTGCAGGTGTCACAGTACACGTGTGTGTGTGTGTGCTTGCGTACGTGTGTGTGTGTGTGTGTGTTTGTGTTCATTTGTGCATGTGTGTGTGTGCGTGTGTTTGTTTGTGCACGCGTGTGTGTTTTAAAATGCACACAGGCCTTTATTTGCAGCTGTGCAGTTGTAATGCAGGCTGTGTGACAGACGCAGTATCTCCTCATGCGCATGCAGGTTTGGGCTGCGCTCTATTAAAGACCCATAATGGGCAGGAACTATTTCCATTGTTCCCTCTTCCTGAACATTCAACCAGCCATTCCCACAGGCTTTATTTTTTATTCAAATTATCATCTGTCAGCTCATTTAAAAAGAGACATCAGAGGCTGTTCATTTAGCCTTGGTATTAAAAGTCTCTCTCTCTCGCTCTCTCTCTCTCTCTCTCTCTCTCTCTCTCTCTCTCTCTCTCTCTCTCTCTGTTTCCCTCTCTTTCTCTAGCCCCCACTCTTTCTCTCTCTCACTCGGTCTCCCTCTCTGTCCCTCTATCTCTCCCTGTCTTTCCCTCTCTTCCCCCTTCTCATTCTTCTCCCCCCTCTACCTCTCTGTCTCTCTTGTCTCTCTTCTCTCTCTGTTGCTTGCAGAATATTAAAACCAGAAATTGGTGTTTATTTTCACAATCATGGAACAATTTTTTTCCCTCATTCAAACCCTGCCACTCAAACATACTCTGCCCTGCCCCCTCACACTCTGCCCCGCCCCCTCACACTTTGCCCTGCCCCCTCACGCTCTGCCCCTCCCCCTCACACTCTGCCCCGCCCCCTCACACTTTGCCCTGCCCCCTCACACTTTGCTCCGCCCCTAACACTCTGCCCCTCCCCCTCACACTCTGCCCCGCCCCCTCACACTTTGCCCTGCCCCCTCACACTTTGCTCCGCCCCTAACACTCTGCCCCTCCCTCTCACACTCTGCCCCGCCCCCTCACACTTTGCTCCGCCCCTAACACTCTGCCCTGCCCCCTCACACTTTGCCCCTCCCCCTCACACTCTGCCCCGCCTCCTCACACTCTGCCCCTCCCCCTCATGCACACGTGTGTGTTCTGGTTCTGACAGTGCTGTTTGGGTGTTCTGGTTCTGGTTCTGACGGTGCTGTTTGGGTGTTCTGGTTCTGGTTCTGGTTCTGACGGTGCTGTTTGGGTGTTCTGGTTCTGGTTCTGACGGTGCTGTTTGGGTGTTCTGGTTCTGGTTCTGGTTCTGACGGTGCTGTTTGGATGTTCTGGTTCTGGTTCTGGTTCTGACGGTGCTGTTTGGGTGTTCTGGTTCTGGTTCTGACGGTGCTGTTTGGGTGTTCTGGTTCTGGTTCTGGTTCTGACGGTGCTGTTTGGGTGTTCTGGTTCTGGTTCTGGTTCTGACGGTGCTGTTTGGGTGTTCTGGTTCTGGTTCTGGTTCTGGTTCTGGTTCTGACGGTGCTGTTTGGGTGTTCTGGTTCTGGTTCTGGTTCTGACGGTGCTGTTTGGCTCTCAGGTTCACGATGCGGCGGAGCAGGGCTCCATGTTCGTGGGGTTCGTCCAGCAGGTCGCCATGGTGACGGGCGTTCCAGGGCAGGGCGATGGGGACGACTATTCCCTCTCCCTCCATTCCAGCCCCTCCTCCTTCCTGAGGGACGAGCTCGACCAGAACCAGAACCCCGAGCTCTGGAGCAGACTGGAACCCACACAGGAGGGCTGTGATCCAAATGACCCAGGCAAGCTGAACCCGGATGACCCAGAGAATCAGCTGAGCCTTAAAACAGAGCAGGCCAGGAGCCCGACCCACGTGGAGGAACCCACAGGACCTGTGGAGAGTGAGTGTGCTCTCACACACTATACAGCACATCGGACACCTTTTACCGCACTTCTCAAAGGGGTAGGAGTGGACTGGCTGTCCTAATCAAATTCCCACAGAAACTGGCTCTCCACGCCCAGCCCTCCCTTAATCCTCCCCTCAGCGCCTGATTGGCTGTAGTCCCGGCCATTCCCCTTCCATTCCTCCTCCCTCAGAGTGTCACTGTGCAGGAGAGGTGGGTCTTCAGCTGACCAGGCAGGTTAAATGGAGGTGAAAAGCAGAACTCACAGGATTTGCACTTCAGGTTATTTACGGCTCACAGCTTATGTTTCCGCGCTTTATCCGTTTATGAAGCCTACAGGCTTTACATATCAGTTTATGCAGGTCATTATTATTCAGAGCTTATCATTCCACCCACTAGCCTTTTATTCAGCTCATGGTTTCTGCATTATTGGTTCCTGCTGCGGAGGCCTCACTGAACCCTGTTATGTCCCACAGCTAATCACACAACAGAAATGCCCCAGTGTGAGTCAAACCAGCAACCCCCTCATTTCCAGCCCCTTTGTGTGAAACCTGCTGTTGACACTTTGGTGTTTCCCACATCACACCTGGCTGGGTTTCTCATAGAATTTCACGCTCTTGTTTAATTTTTTTGGGACAGCCTGTTAATTTCAGTCTGTTCCGACCCTGGTGATGTTTCTGTCGAGCGAGCCGGTGAAGTGCCCAGGTCAGGCTGTTTTCACAGAGCGCTGGAGTTTGTCTGCGGTGAGTCAGGAGTCTCTGACGCCGCGCTGAGGCCCCTGGCGGTGCGTTTGCGGGGTTTCAGAAGCTGCAGCCTCAGATAAAACGTGGGTGGCGCTCGTTAATGAAGCTGAATGTTTGCGTTTTCGAGCCCCTGACCTGGAATGAGCTCTTAGGCTGCGATCGAAGTCGTTTTTTTGAGGTCTTGCCGTGGGCGATAAGGGGGGGCTAAGATTAGAGTCCCTTTGATCAGAGCGGTTCACCTGAGCTGGAGGAGCAAACACCCACCTGTATAAACGGATAATGTGTGAATAATGGTTGCTGGGCGATAACGGAATCCGCTGAGCGTTCTGAATAATCGTCGGGATGTTATTTGAATAATGCATCAGGCGGCGTGCGTTTCCGTGGCGCCCAGCGCCTGGGGGAGAAACGCTGAGCTGAGGCTGGGCTGTTTGTCCTCGCAGGGACGGAGCTCTTCTCCCTGTTTAACCACCAGGGGGCGCCGTCCCCGGAGCCGACGCGGTTCTACACGCTCAGGGTGCCCCTGCGGCTGGAGTGGCGGGACGCGGCAGTCAGCCAGATGGAGGCCGGCTGGCTCGATCACATGACCCAGCACTTCAGCGGCGGCGCCTCTCTGGTGGACGGCTACTTCCACCTGGGGACCCAGCCGAGCGGCGGTATGAGCGAACGCAACCCAGCATGACCGAACGTAACTGAACGCAACCCAACATGAACCAACGCAACCCAACATTACCCAACGCAACCCAACATGACCCAGTGCAACCCAGCATGACCCACCACAACCCAACATGACCGAGCATAACCCAACATGAGTGAACACAACCGAATGCAACCCAACATGACCCAACATAACCCAGCATGATCAAACACAACCCAACATGACCACAGCCACAAACACCACATACAAATTCAGTAGCGCCCAAAATACAACTAAACAAGGCCAAACACTGGCAAACAGAATCAAGCATAGCCACACAACCAGCAGGAATAAAAGAGAAAGCACGGAGGGTGAGGGTGGGTCCTGTGTTGTGTTGGGGGTGTGTGTGTGTGTAGGGGGGTGTCGGGGGGGGGGGTTTAGTATGTTATTGGATTTGGCATGTCTCTTCCATGTGCCTTTCTGACATGCACATTATGGTTGTCATGGCTGCAATATTAAACATTCAAAGGGTAAGACCTGCAGAACCCTCAGTGGAGGGGGGGTAATGAAGTTGTCCACAAAATCAACAAGTCTGCAATGACACACGACACACAAAATGGCGGAATCCCCCCTGAGTTCCGTGTGTCTCTCGCTGTGAGGCGAGCTCCTTGGCGGAATCCCCTCTGAGTTCCGTGTGTCTCTCGCTGTGAGGCGAGCTCCTTGTCCTTATCTATTGTCCCAGCTCACCGTGAAACCGGAGGACGTTCGTTTGTTCGCCTCGATCGACTCCGCGGGCCGCCCGTGGCAAGCGAGCGAGCTGCTCTCCGCAGCCGCGGCCCGGCGGCAGTGCATGATGGGAGATTTATATCGGCGTGCGGAACCCGCTGTGCAGCGGTAATGGGACCTGATGCTCCTAACAACAACAACATTAAGGCTCGCAGCAGAGCTGGCCTCCTGGGGCCCACATGACCCGGCACTCTGTCAACACTTTACTCTGAGCAGCTCCATAACCATCTCCATCCAGACAAGCAGCCACACTCATAATTTATGTGTGTGTTCAGCATGAAGGCTTCATCTGATGCATGCTGGGACGTTAATAACCGCGCTTCCGTTCATGACCGAACATTCTGTCGACACAATCACACATTATTTGTATTCATTATAGGATCCGTAAATCCATCAGTTCCCAAAAATGACTCATCATCTCCACTGCCATTATGACTGCCCCCTGGTGGTGGGTGACTGTCGGTGTTTAACTGTTCGGGACCGTGAATTATCTAGTGTTTTATTTCATTTTTAATCATGTGGCATAAAGCTGGGTTTGTATGAGGACATTTTGCATAAAATTCCCCTTGAATTTGACAATTGTTAAGAGTACTGTATTACATCAGAAGTTGGATCAGATCCATCCTACAGGCCTTAAGGAAAAAAGGTTTATAAGAAAATGTGTTCCTAAGGAATGTCTGTGAGAAAGTGTGTTATTATGGGATGTCTGTGAGAAAGTGTGTTATTATGGGATGTCTGTGAGAAAGTGTGTTATTATGGGATGTCTTGGATGCAGAGGCGTTGCCGGAGACGGTGGAGGGCGTGTTCGTCTTTCAGGAGGGGGCAGAGTCAGATTCTTCTGCCTCAGCATTCGATGCCATAGTGGTGGAGCAATGGACCGTCATTCAGGTGAGTGTGTGTGTAATGCATGTGTAATGTGTGTGTAATGCGTGTGTAATGTGCGTGTAATGTATATGTAATGTATTTGTAATGTGTGTGTAATGCATGTGTAATGTGTGTGTAATGTGTGTAATGTGTGTGTAATGCATGTGTAATGTGTGTGTAATGCGTGTGTAAAGTGTATGTAATGCGTGTGTAATGTGTGTGTTAATGTGTATGAAATGTATGTGTAATGTGTGTAATGCATGTGTAATGTGTGTGTAATGTGTGTGTAAAGTGTATGTAATGCATGTGTAATGTGTGTGTTAATGTGTATGAAATGCATGTGTAATGTGTGTGTAATGCATGAATAATGTGCGTGTAATGAGTGTGTAATGCGTGTGTAATGGGTGCACAATGCATGTGTAATGTGTGTGTAATGCATGTATAATATGTGTGTAATGTGTATGCAATGTGTGTAATTTGTGTAATGTATTTGTAATATGTGTGTAATGTGCGTGTAATGTGTGTGTAATATGTGTAATATGTGTAATGCATGTATAATGTGTGTGTAATGCATGTGTAATGTGTGTGTAATGTGCATGTAATGTATGTGTAATGTGTGTAATGCATGTGTAAAGTGTATATAATGCATGTGTAAAGTGTGTGTAATGTGTGTGTAACATATGTGTAATATCCGTGTAATATCCATGTGTGTTTAATATGTGTATAATATGTGTGTAATGCATGTGTAATGTGTGTGTAATGCTTGTGTAATGTGTGTGTAATATGTAATGTGCGTGTAATGCGTGTGTAATGTGTGTGTAATGTAGGTATAATGTGTGTGTAATGTGTTTGTAATGCACATACAGGGTGTGCAGGTAAAGACAGACTATGTTCCGCTGCTCCAGTCTTTGGCTCTGTATGGATGGAGACTCACCTGTGTCCTGCCAACACCTATCGCCAACAGAAACAGGTACCACACCCGCTCACCTGTCACATGACCCCCCCCCCCCCCCCCCCCCCCGTCTCTCTGGCGAACTGACTTCTGTAAAAGACCATCTGCTTAAGACCTGAATGTAAGTGCATGTGTACACATACCTGTGTGTGAACTGGTGACATGATCACTCCTTGGGCTAGTAACAGGGGTTAGGGAAAATACCAGGGTTGGACTAGATATTAACTATGATAAACATGTATATTTTCATAAAAGCATGTTTATCAGTTTATCAGGATTTTATTCCCAAGTATAATATCTTTCATTAGGACAGGTTAGGAAGGAATCTCTCTCTCTCAGGCAGAAAGGAAAAGTCACATATATACTGTACTTTTTTTTTTTTTTTTACTTTTTGGACATAAGACTATAGATATTCATATAGATATGTCATAACTAGGTAGTTGTTTCGTAGGTGACTTAGTTAATGCACTCGTCTTATCTACTGCTTGTATTTTTGCATAGACTGCGTTGTTGCTGTTCTTGTTTGTGTTAGTGTTAATCAGTTTAACCTACAGGGTCAAAGTTGAACTATGCGGTTGTTCCCTGCACTTGGAACGGTACTTCTCTCTAGGGTTTTCGACACACTTGTTCCTGGTTATGGTTATACACTTTGCTGTGCGTCGCTCTGGATAAGAGCGTCTGCCAAATGCCTGTAATGTAATGTAATATATATTTTGCAATTTTCCAGTGACAGTGCATTATTTTTTGATGAATACCTCTAAATAAATGCATTTATTTCACCATGGATGTTAAACAAAAAATTTTAATCCAACTGAATGCAAAATTCACATGTGTAGGATTTTTCTGTTTCCACATGTTTCAATATTTTCCAGTGAAATCAATTTTACTTCACAAATATCTTCAAACTAATTTTCATGTACTCATTTCACCATGGATGTTAAATGAACACGATTTGTAATCTATCCAAACAGGAAAAAATCACATGTAGGATTTTTGTATTTTTTTCCGTTTCTGGACATAGAACTATAGTCTTAGGTATTTTGTTATTTTCCAGTAAAATTGATTTTACTTCAGAAATCACTTTAGGCTAATTTTTATGCATATATTTCACCATGGATGTTAAATGCATATGATTTTTAATTTATCCAAACAGGAAAATCACATGTAGCATTTTAGAATTATTGGACATAAGTCTATGGTCTTATTTATTTTGCTATTTCAATTATTTAGATTTTACTTCATAAATGTCATCAGATACATTTTCTTAACATGGATGTTAAGATAATATTATTTCAAATGCATTTCAACAGTTAAATGAAATGTGTATGATTTTTCAATTTTTTCAATTTTTGGACTTAAGACTATATAATCTTATTTCACAATGGCTTGTAAATTTCTATGGGTTTTGCTATTTTACAATGAATTTGATTTTACTACATAAATATCTTCAAACCTATTTTCATGAATTTATTTTATTGTGAATGTTAAATAAACATGATTTGTATTAAATCTCAACAGGTGAAGACACATATATGATTTTAGAGAGAGGAGGAGGTGGGAGTAGTTTTCTGTGACGTGGTTCTTTTCTCTCACAGTGATGGAAGTTTGTTCACGAAACAGATCTTGTTTCTTCAACGGCCTGTCCTCCACCGCAAGAGAAGAGAGATCAAGGTACACATTCCCTGCATAATCCTCGAAGGAGACAGTAGGAATTAGAGGACATATTTCAGAGTGGTTTCGGAACTGGCTACAGGGTAGAACACAAAAAGTAGTAGGAGGGATATTATCTGATCAGGGAACTGTGGGAAGTGGAGTCCCACAAGGATCGGTGCTGGGACCACTGCTCTTCTTTATTTATGCCAATGACCTTGACAGGGACATAGAAAGTACATTAGATGAGTACATCAAATTTGCAGATGATACAAAACTGGGAGGCCCATCTAATAGTTTGGAATCTACCAAAGTAATCCAAGACGATTTAAATAAAATCCAGAAGTGGGCGGAAACCTGGCAAATGAAATTTAATATAGTCAAATGTAAAGTTCTGCATGTGTGAAATAAAAACATTTGGCAGGATTACTTTATGGGAGGAACAAAATTGGAATGTGCTCAGTCTGAAAAAGACTTGAGAGTAATGGTTGATCAAAGTCTTTCAGGTTCTAGGCACTGTGCTGTAGCAGTAAAAAGGCCAACAGGATTCTGGGATATATAGCCAAAAGTATTGAGTATAAATCTAAGGAAGTTATACTTATCTTATACAATACATTTGTTAGACCTTATTGTATTGTGTGTATTGTAGTACACACACTACTGCACTGCACACACACTACCCTACACACACATAAATATAATAGAGACACACACACGTGTTTTATTCCTGTGTGTGTGTGTGTTTCAGAGACTGAGTCTCAGCCTCAGGAGCAAATCTAATAAGAACTGTGAGAAAGACGCAGCAGAGAAAAAGAACAGAACCGCGAAGAAACCCACGCCCAGCGCCACGCCCTGTGCCACGCCCAGCGCCACGCCCAAGAGCACCTCCAAAGAGCTGGAGGCAGAGAGGCGGGGCCAACCGGTGACAATCGAGGAGGCGGAGAGGAGAGCGGAGAGAGAGGACAGTGAGCGAGTGGGGAGGAAGAATGAAAAGAACAGGCAGAACGAGAGGGAGAAGAAGGAGAGAGAGGCGGAGCCAGGGAAGAGGGAAGCAGGGGCGAAGCCACAGGAGAGAGGGGGCGGGGCTGAGGCTCTTGGGCACGCCCCCTTGAAGCCTGACTCTGCTGGATGCCGGAGCAGAGAGGACCCAGAGGGCGGAGTCACTGTGAACGAGTGGGCGGAGCTTGCAGAGGAGCCTGTAGAGGGCGGAGTCACCGAGCAGCTGGGAGGAGGGGTTACAGATGGACCAGGGGAGCCAGCCAATGAGGGCCTTGGGGAGGTGGAGGAGGGCAGGGCCAGACAGGATTTGGATTCAGACTGCATCCTTCTAACCTGACACCGCCAAAGTGGAAGCTCCGCCCACTCCAGTGGAGGACACGCCCCCACATATGAACACACCTGAGGGGGCATGTCTGTATTATATATTTTAAAAAAGACAATGAACCACAAGAAGCCATAAAAATCTCTACTTTAATTTGTGATAGAACTTCACAAGACCCAGAGGGTATTGTGGATAATCACATTGTCAGTTGTATGTTGTACTGGTCATTGATGTGGGTTATGAAGTTTCTCCCAATGTCACACACACAGGAGCAAGAGACTGTTCAAGGAGCAAGACTAGCACCCAAATTAAATTATTTCCGCTCCAAGGATGTGACGACCAATCATTGAGGAGCTGAGTAGCATTTGTGAGAGCTGTAGAATCTGTGGTTTTATGTTTGACACTGCTATTATACCCTCACCTCTTGCTGTATACTTCTGCTGTATTTAGGACAGTCGAGTGTTTTTGATCCCACCTGTTCAATTCAGAAAAACGTACAGAATGTGTGCTGTTTCCATTATAGCTCTGTAGCCGTGTATTATAGTGTCCGCCTCAGCATATATAACCATGTCAAAGGAGAAAGAAAAAAACAAAACAATTCTTGTATCACCTTGTGATGTCACAGTCCCTATGAGGTCACAGTGGAGTTTTTGTAGTTCCTCCCCCGCACACAAACACACATGAATACGTATGCGCACAGGCACACCTGCCGGACGTTTTACGCGGTCTCGCACGGTTCCTCGTTAGCGGACGGACAGACGCCGGCGCAGTAATGAGTCCGCTCCAGGCGGAGGGGCGAGGGGCGAGGGGCGAGGGGCGAGGGGCGAGGGGGATCGGCGGCAGACGAGCTCGGGTGCGATCCGCCGCTCCTCGCCATCTGCCTCATTTGCATTTCCGTCTCCAGCTCAGTGAACCTGTGCGAGTGTTTGTGTGCCATGTGGGCGTGATTTTACACAACCACATCCCCGCGCTAGAACTTTCTATAGCCTGCATCTTCACACAGGGTTAAGACTCCAAAACTGTCAGCACTGCGCACCTGCGTGTCCCGCGCCGCGCATCCGCCATCCCGTCTGCAGGTAATTTTTTTAAAAAGCACAAAACACACAAACATGAATAAACATTATTTATTTCATCACTGTTTCCAGTTGGTTTTGTTTTGCTGAATGTTGCCATGGAGATGCAGTTAACAGTAACGGTAAACACTGCCACCCGGTGGACATCACAGGAACAACACGTATTACACACACATTTTATACGACTTTAGATTAGACCCACAGTGTTCATAATGCCTATATAGGGTCAAACACACAGCTCTACTGTGCAGCTCTTTCTGAAGGAAATAAAATCATGTTCAATAAATAATTTCACCACCCAAGCCGCACCCCCCCTAGCCACACCCCCCAAGCCGCGCCCCCCAAAAAATAAGATTAGCAATTTGAAGGGAAGACAGAAAATTCATAGAGGCACAGCGGTTAGCTGTAAAGCTGTTTTAAAAAAAAAACAAAGAATAAAACACAGGAATAAAGAGGCACAGTAGTTAACTGTAATAAGAGGATGATGTGAACCGGACCAGGTTCTCCCTGAGAGAGGCAGAGCGTACGAGGAGGCCGAAACTCAGCCAGGCAGAGCAGCGCACTGCAGAGCCCGTTAGCCTTAGGGCTGCCAGGCAGAGCAGCGCACTGCAGAGCCCGTTAGCCTTAGGGCTGCAGGCTTCAGTCCAGGGCAGGGCATTGCGGTTTCGCTCCCAATAAAAAAAAGAAAAAAAACACTTCTGAACAGGACGCTGCTGCTCCTTTTCACTTTTCAAACATAACACTATAAAAATAATAAAAACAGCCAGGACACACGCACGTGCGCGTACACGCACCCTAAAACATCCCGAACTTGTAAAGGGACCTCTCAGCACAGCAGTCTTTAAAGAATGTGAATCTTTTATTGATTGGAAACACAGCATTTTGTTTCCTGCGCAGCTGTCTGAAGATCGCAGGACCTGTCCAGTGACACACGCGATGTTTCTGTCCCGACTTTCCTTCATTCTGACTCGTTTATCAAACACTGCTGCCTTTCCCACACCGTACCCTTCAGCAACAGCACACACACAATCCTTTCTGTCCCATTCCGATCCTATTCTCAGTTTTAATTAACGGAAAGAGTGGCTGGTTGCTGTTTGATGCTCATGCATCTGAATGACAGATGAGGTTGATATTAATGATTAATTATTAAGGCACAATTGCATCTGCTAGTTCACTTTTGACACCATTCGGCCGACTGGTTAGCCTATGACGTTCTTCAGATTTTCAGTTTAAATCAGTCAAATATTTGAAAAACTCTATAACTAAATAACTAAACTATAAATATGAAAATCACTGAAAATCTGTATGCAGGCGAAATAGTGCAGTTCTTCACCCAGAGGAGCAAAACCCACAGAATTATAATACAGATTCTACAGACTAACTAGATACTCAACTCCATAGTATTGAAAGTTCAAACTCTCTTCTGCTGAAACTTACATGTTCAAATTTAATTCATATTTAAAACAGATGACAAAGGGGTTGGACCACAGGTTGGGCCACACCCATCTTCATTAATATTCATAAAAATGTAACAGAAACTCCTGCTACTTGCTAGAACCTCCTGTGATTAAAAAGCAGAGAGGACTGAAGGAAAGCAGGTGTTGAGCATCTGGTTTCTGTACAGACCCCTCCTGTCTGAACATTCAGGAGCAAGAGGTCATCTGGAAGGTCATTTCCCAGGCAACAAACACAACAGCATTCTATATAAGAGCTTAGAAATAAATCCTGAAAACAGAATGTTTCAGAAAAAGAAAAAAAAAAGCCTAAAAAGGTTGGTTTGTTTTTGAGGTAAAATGTTTTTTAATTACATTTGACTAACTGTGCTATGTCGGTTATTATTATTATTATATATTATTATATGTTATATTATTATTACAATGCATAATTATAACAAAAATTATTGTTTAAAAAGAACATGACACATTCTCATTTGAAAATAAATAAAAGGTGATGTGCGCATATTTCTGTCTTCAGAAGAGGAGTGAACCATAAAATCCAACGTGGCAAACAAGAGTCCTGCCGAATCAACACGCCTGCAACATGCCTCCTACAACACGCCTGGAGTCAGCACACGTGTGCTCAGGTGCCCCGCGGGGGCATGCCAGGGTGCAGGGGCTGGGGGCGGGGCGGGGCGGGCGGGGCAGTACGGTCAGACCGCGCTCACACCGCTGTGATTCTGTCAGTGGAAGGCAGGGGAGGATTTCAGACGCCGAGATCCAGGTGTAGGTGGGCGGGGCTTGGGCCGGCAGTGGGCGGGGCTACCACCACTTCTCAAACAGGATCCTGTGGGGGGGCAGGCCCAGGTGCTGCAGGTGCTCGGAGACGCTCTCGATCATGGGCGGCGGCCCGCACAGGTAGCACAGAGTCTCCCGCTGCCCCGCCCGCGCCAGCCTCTCCAGGTGCTCCCTTAGAACCTGCTCAGATATCCTGCCACCTGAGAAAACACACACACACACAATTACACACACGCACGCACGCACACACCTGTGTTTAAATGCCAGACTGTGCAGCACACTGTGAAAGAGTAGGCTGAAGAGCCACGCGGTGCTAAAGGCTAACCCATGCCGCGCTAAAGGCTAAGTCGTGTGGCGCTAAAGGCTAACTCGCGCGGTGCTACAAGCTAAGACTTGTGGCGCTATAACCTAAGCCTTGTGTAGCACTAAAGGCTGACTCGCGCGGTGCTATAAGCTAAGACTTGTGGCGCTATAACCTAAGCCTTGTGCAGCGCTAAAGGCTAACTCGCGCGGTGCTATAAGCTAAGACTTGTGGCGCTATAACCTAAGCCTTGTGTAGCACTAAAGGCTGACTCGCGCGGTGCTATAAGCTAAGACTTGTGGCGCTATAACCTAAGCCATGTGCAGCGCTAAAGGCTAACTCGCGCGGTGCTACAAGCTAAGACTTGTGGCGCTATAACCTAAGCCTTGTGCAGCGCTAAAGGCTAACTCACGTGGTGCTATAAGCTAAGACTTGTGGCACTATAACCTAAGCCTTGTGTAGCGCTAAAGGCTAACTCACGTGGTGCTATAAGCTAAGACTTGTGGCACTATAACCTAAGCCTTGTGTAGCGCTAAAGGCTAACTCACGTGGTGCTATAAGCTAAGCCTTGTGCAGCGCTTAAGGCTAACTCATGTGATGCTAAAGGCTAACCCTTGCAGCGCTATAAGCTAAGGCTTGTGCTGCTATAACCTAAAGCTTGTGCAGTGCTGAAGGCTAACCCACGCGGCGCTAAAGGCTAACCAGTGAGGCGCTAAATGCTAACTTGCGGCGCTCACCGCTGATGAAGGGCTGCAGCTGCGGGTCCACGGCTTCGCTCTGGCGCGTGAGGTGGAAGTCACAGAAGAACTTTCCGGGGAACTCCTGACAGGCCTCCACGATCGACCTCTGGAGCGAAGGAGAGAGAGAACGTCGTTACCAAACTCGCCACTAGGGGGCTACTGTTACTACACTCTCCTAGAGGAGCGCTAGTCTCTTGCTGGCCCCCGGGGGGCGCTGTGGGGCGCACCTTGAACAGCAGCTCCTGGGTGTTCTTGGCACTGTAGCAGAGCTGCACGGCTCCTGGCTTGTAGCCCTGGCCTGCTGCCTGGTGGTGGCGCTGCAGGTCCAGCGCATGCAGCAGGATGGAGTACAGGGGGTTAATCCCCACTCCGCCCGCCACCAGCAGCAGGTCCACCGCCGGGCCCGTAGGGGCGGGGTCAAAGAAGAAGTCCCCGCCCACTCGGACGGCCACCTCTGAATCCAGCCTGCACTGAGAGAGGGGAAACAGGGAGTGAGAGAGAGTGAGAGAGGGAGGAACAGAGCAGGGGGGGAAGAGAAGAGTGAGAGAGGGGAGGAAAAGAGAGAGTGAGGGAGAGGAGGATAGAGTGATAGAGGGATGGAGCGAGAGAGAATTTAGGTCCCCTGGGCCTTAACCACAATACTCACCAGACTGTACAGAGTGATATAACACCAGACTACCAATACAAAGTCAGCTGAGTTAGAAGGCAGAATTTCCACTATTTTCACACTTGTCCTTCATAGGCATGTCCCAAAGAGTAGTCAAAATAATCAAATAATGTGTCCTTCTAAGGTGCCTTCTTTTGGTTAAATTTGAAGGCAGCGTCTGATGCATCCTTCAGCTGGAAGTATATCCCAAAAAAGTCTGCGATTTCCTCAGACTTCTAGCTTAATTGATTAATTAACTACTTAACGGCAGCTCAAACCAGCGAAGCGGTGGAAATGTGAATATACAGTGAACTCGGTAATTTGATAATTTAACCCCAAACTCACCGAGCGGTGGATCCAGTGGGCCGGCGGGTGCTCGGCGTACTTGACGGCCAGCTCAATCACGCCCTCCCCTCGCAGCAGGGCGGGGCTCGAGCAGATGGAGAACCCGCCCACCTTCTCCTGGCCGGGGATGAAGAAGTCCACCCTGAAACCCAAAGATCTTTTTTGGAATGTTTTTTTTTTTTTTCAAAATTCTAATGAAGTATTCTAGAACTCCACTGCTTTCCAGTATTGATTGTTACATCAGCATTGGAACATTAATTTAACATTCTAATCACATTATTTGTAATCTCACATGATACTAAATGCTGGAACACACTGAAATCAGATGGGAATGCAATCTTCTGTTGTTTGAATGATTGACTATGACATCACAAAGAGACTACACAGGTCACAGTTCAAATTCAGGAGGATAGATTTCCTGTGCTAATTTTCTAACAGCACACTCTATTGGCCCCTGGTGGTACTGTGCTTCATAAGAAATGTATTTTTCAAAATCACTCCAGCCAGTAAAATCACTAAAGCCACACCACCCTCTACTGGCCAATCTTACTCTGGTGATTTGCAGCACTGGGAATTTGCTAATCCTGAGGTGCGGGTATAGCGTCAGAGTGAAGAACAGAACCACAGATCAGAAGTCAACAGAGAGGAAATGTTGAGAGAAATCTTGACATAACTGTCTAGGACTGCAGGGTTACTCACGTCTCAAAATAATTTCTGTTAATAAACCCATGATAGAAATCTATGATCTCAGTGTAAGGGGGAAATCTCTCTCACCACTGCCCCGCTTTGAAGGTGAAATCCGGATGGGGGACGGACAGACGGAGTCGTCTCACAGAGTCCGACTCGTTCTTGATCCCACAAACCTTCGCCGGGAACACAGCCTGGAGACACGGAACACAGAAAGTCCCTTTGTGATGTCATCAAAAAGTGCCTGCTCACCACTGTTATCACCATAGATATTCATAGAACATGTGATTGTATCGTGTCCACATCAGGGAATTACTGGTTTTCAAAGACAGGACCTATCGCTATGAACGTTGAATAAACAAATTACATGTAATTATCAGATATTCACATGCACCCCCCCCCCCCCCCCCCCGCCTGAAGGAAGATGCGCTCAGTAAGTATTCAGTATGGTTGATACCATCTTATGAGACTAACCATTAAGGACCTAGAAATTTCCGTTCCTAAAAATAAATTCCTGAAAAATGTATTAAAAATAAAACAAGTCATCTTTATTCAGCTCTAAATAAAGGAATCCAACACCCTCCTCCTCCTGACACACACACGCCTCCTGATCTTAACAGTAAAACCCAAATTCCAAAAATAAAAAAAGAAGTAAACACTGCTGGTTCAAAGGTAGCTTCTCTCTGCTGGGTCAAAGTCTGTTCTGAGAGACACATGATGTGCTTCAGCCATATGACCTGTTATTTCAATATGAGATGGAAACCCCCCAAACCCAGAGGACTGATTTCTCTGACCCTGATAAGAGTGCTCTGCAGTCACCAGTGGACAATAAGATCAGGACGGAGTTTACTTATGTCTTCTTCATCTCTTCAGCTCACATTACACAACAAACTAGACTAGACTCTTTAAGACAGGAGCTTGAAGCTGTCGACACTACAGGAGGTGCAGACTCACCATCTGTCGGGAGTTGTTGGCTGTTCTCTCCAAGTGGTCCGTTTTTCTTATGGAACTCATTCGTCTGAAATTAAAGGTTACTGTGAAATCTCAATTTTTATGTTATTTTACCTGCCCATCACTGTGATAAATTGCCCTGTTGACCAGGTAACTTACAAAAAAACTCACATAAAGGACTAGTAATTGTCAAACTACAAGAGTCAGCATTCTCTTGTTTTCCTCACTGTCAGCTTAATCTAACAAGGGGTTCATGCAGCATGCTTTGGCGTGTGACGAGGTTTCTAGGCGACCTTATATACCAATGGTTGATTGGTTAACTACCGCATTCAGCGCTGGTGAAAACCAGCCAGCACAAGGATAACCAAACCCCCCTAATGACGACAGCGAGCACCTGACCGACACAATGACGACGTTCGAGAGGCCAGGCACCTGCTGGCCGGGATCGGACACAAAGCCAGCGGGCGGAGTAGTCTGGACGGACCCGGCGCCGCGAAGCTTCCAGCGACCTTCAGCCAACCGCAAGCCGCCATCGCGGAAGCAGGGAGAGCCAAGCTTTCCCCGACAGTACCAGACTGTGGGGAAACACGCACATACAGAATTATCAACCGTCAGAGTGCAATTCAAAACATTACATAATACATATACGTGCAATTATATAAAACTCAGCGCGTCTCGGAACTGGACAGACCACACACGAGAAGCGCAAACAAAAAAAATTCCAGAGGACCCACCCGTGTTCATACGTAGGCATCCATCTAGTTAGTAGTGGCTGACTGGGATTGGGATGGCAGGTATGCCATCCCGCCAAGTTACGCCTTGGTGGGGGCATGCCCCATATATAAAAATACAGTGCGTGTGCTGGCTATATGGCTAGCTAACTAGCGGATACGTACAGTTCCATAGCCAAGCCAGTTAACTAGCCTAGTTAAATTACTTCAACTTGCCCGAAAGTGGTATGCCATGTAGCAAGCAAATAATAAAACATGAGGTAAAGTTACCCCACTCTGGTGTTCAACTGATGGCATATTCTGTCAGTTGGCTTGGTTTCCAGACCGTAGTGCAGTTATCGCTAGTTAGCGACCTAGCCTGGAAATAAGTTTGTAAGTTGCCTAGCACATCCTGGGAACCATTACAACAACCACTACTAGAGCTAGTTAGCTTGTAAGCAAAACAACGAACAACTGAAGAAGGTACGATAGCCAGTAAAACTGTGACCAGGTTGCTAACTTAGCCGTCTTACCCCCCTTTCGCCTTCGAAAACAGCACGCCAAACAGAAAGTACGCAACATACATGATGCAAGTACCTTGTGACTTATTTGCTTGTTTTCCCCTAAGACTTATGTAACGCAATCTTACCGAAAAACACAAATATTCTTCATATGAACTTCATTGTAGTCGTTAAGTAACCTTACTCATGTAAGCGTGACGCGTTAACCCCGGAAGTACTTACGCTGCCGGTTCCGAGGGCATGTTTTAAAAGCACGTGATTGCACTACTAAGTGCGGAGAGAGCTGATCTGAGAACAGTTTTGGCCAACATACCGAGATACTGCTCAAAAAGAAGATACATGGAATCCGCTAATGAGAAGCGATCAGATTTGAGATTGTATTGTCCTATTCCATTGAATATTAATATAGCAATAGAGATATTATAATCCCCATCTCTCCAGTCGGGAACGTAGTTAAACTATAGTCATTGTGGTTGACACTGACAATATCTCTCTGAACCTTTTTAGGACAGTCGCAGTTATGTTCTCATATAAAACTTTTTTATTTATTTATTTATTTTATTTTTTTACTTTTACCCTCCACTCTTTTTTTTCCTCTGCAATTTGTCACGGTGTAGAATCATATTATACGTCGCCCAGAGAGACAATAAAGAATAAACACACTCTCCACCATTTTATCTGTATGCAGATTCATTGAATGCCTAAACTTCAACTGGTGTACATTAACGGTATTAATTTTTAAAAAATACTTATGAACGTACGTTGTTATAATCAACAGCAACAAAAGATACTCGATGAAGTAACTTCTGGTGATACTCCATGACGATTTACCTGTTAACACGTACAAAAGTGTTATAACAAAACAACAAAATCATATGAACAATCACACTTTTTTGACGAATTAATTATTATTATTATTATTATTATTATTTGGAAAGCACTTGTACATATGTATACTGTGTTTTCAAGGAGTAGCTTGTGTATTAGCAAGTTTATCATGTCAGCATACAATGTATCTCCCTTTTGTCTTTTCATGTTTTCAGTTTAAAAAAAAAAAAAAAGTTTGTGAAGACTTTCTTCCTCACGTGAAAATATTTAACTGTAAATGGGAGAATGGGAACTGCTGTTAAAGCCTTTAATTTATTTGACCAATATTTCTTATATTTTTAATGGCTTGCTCTGAAATAAATGCTTTTATTTCTTGAATAGTCTACGTTTTATACTGGAAACAAAAAACGGTATATGTTTGTTTGGTGGATAAAACCCCGTGTGCTTTACAATTCATACTACTAAATAAGCGCTAGTAAACGGAAACGTTGATTACAAGCTATGACAATCATGCAATAAAACTGCGCTGTGTTTTGAATTATTTTATCCCGGGTTGATTAAAATAGTCCACATATAAGATGAGTACAGTTGCTAAGTAAATATTTGAGTAACCTGAACAGTGTTTATATCACAGAACATTTCGTTGCAAGTAACGGTTGTTATATTTAACACAGGCCTATATGTGCTTATGTTGACGCAGTTCCACAGATTATTCTCAAAAAAACTTCTGTCGATAAGGATGGGAATGAAGAACAAGAAATTACTGTCCGGAAACAAGTCGTATAACAGATGAATTCCTATTCAGAGTTTGTAATGCAATTACAATCAAGGCAGATTTTTCCCCCGCTCTTTGAACCCATTTGAGGAGAAAGTATTGTCCAGTGCGTGCTATTTGATATTTGGGTTAAGTCTGATGTGATACTGTCGCCTTCGTAAGGAAAAATCGACCAATACCACCAGGATATTTTCGTGTTTATTTGGAAAATGAAACATCGACATTTCCCAACCGCTGTCAGGAGAAAATAAATGTTTTGAGAGACTGAGTCATCCCCCGTGAGCAGCTCGAATCAGGGGACAGCGGCGGATAATGAGAGGTTGACCGCTTCTTGTTATAAATCTCACATGATGGGGCAGTTATTAAATCAGGGAAGGGATAGAGGAAAGGTCCCGCGCGCGGAAGACCAGAAACGGGGAGGTGAAGTCCGTGCGGCACTAGCTCGTGCGGGTTTAGTTTGGATTCTGTTCTGCGCGTCAACATGGGGGACTGGCAAGCGATTTCATGCCTGGCGTTAGCGTTTTTAATCTCCCACGCGGATGGGCTGAAAAGTAAGCTAAATGTATTTAAATGTGTTTTGAATTCATAACTGACATGTTGTAATCGAATCACTTTGAGTGTGTGTGTATGTGTGGGGAGGGGGGATTTTTCTGGAGAGTTCTGGAAATGTAGAAGTCAATTAAATCTTTGACCCGTGTGTTCGGTTTGAGTCAAATTGTTTAAAAATTTTGGCAAAAGATTAATTACACTTTTGAGAGATGTATTTTAAAACCAGTGACTAAACCAGTACACATTTGGTTATTGTTTTGTATTTCTATTGGTTGTGCGTCATATGTATCCTTCTGCCTAAATTGTCTCTGAATATAATAAGATAAAGATGAACGACAAATTAATAACACTTTAGTAGGCTAGTTAAATGTGGTATAACAGAGGTTTGTGCATATTTTATTTCTGTATTGCTTTAAAATGCTAATAAACATCTTGGCTATATTTAACTCAGGCTAAGAGTTTCTCAGGTGCTAACAAGTAAATAAAAAACAAGGGTTCATCATTTTTTAAATCCATTTCTGTTGAATGATAAACTGATATCGAGCTGATTAGCTGTTTTACAGAAACGCAGGAAAATAGCATTGGAATCAGCTTGATCTTTACTTCGGGGGTGATATTACACAGGGTTGCATTTGACCTGAGAGAACAGCTCTGAACCGTGTAACTGTTCGTCTCATGAGCCTAATTACAGGCATCATACGCACCATTTTTGGGCCGTCTTGTGAATGTCGTTACAAAGGCATTTTTTCTTTTCTCTTTTTTCTGTTTCTTGACATGCAGTTATGCTTGGTTTGTGTAACTCTGTGATGACAGAACGGGTCACGTGTTTGTTCCCATGTCTGTGTTTACGCCGTGCGTGTTCGCCTACATTCAGTATCACAACAAGCCTTTGTTGCAAAATAAAGATATAGATTTTTTGCTGTTGTTGAAGAATTGGTTTATACGAGTTACTCAGCATTGTATCTGTAAATAGCATTAATATTTAAGTCTCGCTGTTCTGTTTGTTTTTTGCTTTTCCCAAATCGGCATTTGCTAGATTTGACTCATTTAATTAAAATTAAACATAACTATATATATATATATATATTTGTGTGTGTGTGTGTGTATTACCTATTATTAGTTAATGTATTTACTAACAAAAGCCTAATAAAAACCAGAAAGAAAGACCTAAGGCGCGTGCACGACTGAACGTTGCTTGTGTACGTCTCGCTCCAGCATACAGAGATATGTTCGCTCACGTGCATTCGGTGAAGTTCCCTCCAATTCCTGGATGGTTCCCGGACAGCAACCCGTGGGATGACTATCTGTACCCGCCTTTCAGAGCGCAGGACCTCCTCGTGCGAGGAAAAGGTGAGTCTTCCATCTGTTCAACACGTCTAAACAAACAGTTTGTCCTGCCTTGTCCCTGCCTTGAGGTTCAAAGTAAAAGTATTTCATTTATCAAGTGCACAGTATAACACAGGGTCAGTCTGAACAACGAAATTCATAGGACATGGCAAGCAACAACTACGTACTAAGCAAAAATATAACAAGAATAGCAAAAATATATATAGCAGAAAGAGCAGTACCAAAGCCTGTAAAGATGGGGAATATTGACAACAGGAATAAGAGTATGAAATATTATAAATATAGAGTGTCATTATAAATATAAAGTGCCGATGAATATGTTCATTAAATTTTAGGAATATATTAAAGGTTAGGAATATATTCAGAAGATTTTCACCCCAATTGAATGTTTTCAGTTTTAGTGTGTTGAAAAGCCCTCTTATTAATGGCATTTAAATGTGATTTTTGTATTACTCCTGATATAAGCATCTTTCTGTGACATCAGTATGAAGTTTTTAGGACCCAAAAAAACTGGAGAAGGTTACAAAAAGGTTGGAAAAGCTTTGAACCTTCCTAGGGGCACCAATAAGTCCATTGCAACTAAATATGGCAGACCCCAGACAGGACCAAGTCTTACCTAACAGAGCAGCTGAACAAGAAGGGTGGTTCTCTGAGAAATGACCAAGAAGCCAGCTACTCCAGAGAAAGGGCAGTGTTTATCCATGCCCAGAGCCTTGTGACAGACCTGGGAATCCTCCCCAGAGGAAGATTTTGTGGTCTCATAAGACCAAAGCTGAGCTCTTTGTCCTGAAATCTAAGGGTGAAGATTCATATCCCGTATATATCCCCTCATATCCATATAACAGCACAATGACCCAGGTTACGAGCTGTGATCTACATAGGAAAAATTTAAAAATGCGAATGTGTGGTATTCTGGAATGGCCAGAAAATAGTTGTCTAGTGATGCTCTCAGTCTAACTTTGCAGAGCTTGAGCAAATTTGTAAAAAAAGAAATAAAATCTGAGGAAAAATGGGGGAATGGGAATCCAAAATCTGTTTCAGCCAAATCTAAATGACATACCTGAGAAGACATAATTAATTTAAAATTTCAGGTGTAACATGGCAAATTGTGAAAGAGTTCAAGGAGGTGTGAGTGCTCTGTGTGTATTTACACGTATTACATCTAAAAATACGAAACCAGTGACGAAAGCGCAGAGCGCACTGCAGTTGGAGGCCTGTTGGGTTGGGGGGCGGGACTCAGTGATGTCACCGGTGCCCTGGCAGGTAAACACGTGAGCGTGCACCTGAGCAGCGACGGCCCGGCGATCCAGGGGTCCTGCATCACCTTCACGGCGGCGCTGGAGTACCCCAAGTGCCAGCGGGAGGACGCTAACGGGGAGGCTAACGGGGACGCGGTGTACGACGAGCACTGCGACGACGGTACGGAGGCCTCAGGTGCTTTCAGCTCACGTTCACTACGACTGCTGCTAACTGCTGCTAGCTGCTGTTTGCTGCAGCTAAGTGCTGCTAACTGCTGCTAGCTGCTGTTTGCTGCAGCTAAGTGCTGCTAACTGCGACTTACTGCAGCTAGCTATTTACTATTATTATTATTACTGCTAACTGCTACTTACTGCTGCTAACTTCTGCTTACTGCAGCTAACTGCTGCTTACTGCTGCTAGCTATTTACTATTATTATTATTACTGCTAACTGTGGCTAACTGCTGCTTACTGCAGCTAACTTCTGCTTACTGCTGCTAACTGCTGCTAGCTGTTGCTAACTGCTGCTAACTGTGGCTAACTGCTGCTTACTGCAGTTAACTGTGGCTAACTGCTGCTTACTGCAGCTAACTGTTGCTAACTACTGCTAACTTCTGCGTACTGCTGCTAACTGCGGCTTACTGTTGCTAACTGCCGCTAACTGCCCCTAACCACCGCTAACTGCTGCTAGCTGCTGCTAACTGCTGCTTCCTGCTGCAAGCTATTTACTATTATTACTATTATTATTATTATTATTATTATTACTACTGTTATTACTGCTACTTACTGCTGCTAGCTATTTACTATTATTATTATTATTATTATTATTGCTGCTTCCTGCTGCAAGCTATTTACTATTATTATTATTATTACTACTACTGTTATTACTGCTACTTACTGCCGCTAGCTATTTACTATTATTATTATTATTATTATTATTATTATTATTATTGCAGCTTCCTGCTACAAGCTATTTGTGAAACATTAGCTTCATGTTTTAATGATCTCTCACCCCCACCCCCCATACACACCCACACACACACACACACACACACACTCAGCGAATGGGCAGGTGCGCACAGTATACAGCTGGACGTCCTGGCTGGATGATTATGGATTTGGGAAGTGTTTGGACCCATCTCTCTGTAACGTGTTCCCCGACGGGAGACCCTTCCCACAGAGCAACGACTGGAGACGCAAGAGCTACGTCTACGTGTGGCACACCATGGGTGAGTGAGTGTGTGATACCTGAACACTTCCTGTAACTTGGCCTTGCTTCACATTGTTGTGTAGAACACTTCCTGTAACTTGGCCCTGCTTTACACTGTTATGTAGGACACTTCCTGTAACTTGGCCTTGCTTCACACTGTTATGTAGGACACATCCTATAACGTGGCCCTGCTTTACACTGTTATGTAGGACTCATCCTGTAACTTGGCCCTAATTTACACTGTTGTTCAGAACACTTCCTGTAGCATGGCCCAGGTTTACACTGTTGTGTCAGACACTTCCTGTAACCTGGCCCTGCTCTCTCTCTCGCTCTCTGCCTCTCCTAGGTCAGTACTTTGAGACCTACAGTGGCTCCTCCTCCAGTCTGACCCTGAACACCAGTAAGGTGGAGCTGGGGGCGGGCATGATGGAGGTGATGGTGTACCGCATGCGTGATCGCAGGAAGTACAGCCCGACCGCCTCCGATAACGGGGTCTACTTCGTCACAGGTGCGCTGCTGAATGGCTTCCCCCTAGCTGTATTCTCATCTAACATGGGAAGAGAGTGCTGCAGTTCATGATGTCACAAAGAATCCACGACTCTATGATGTTACAAAGAGCTTCCAACTCTGCTGGTTGATGCTACAAGGAATTCATGACACTGTGATGTCACAAAGTGCATACAACTTGCTAGATGTCAGAAGTAATGTATAACTGAATGATGTCAAATGAAATGTAATCTGTGATGCTTTGGCCTGTTGTTTTCTGCAGATAAGATCCCGCTGGCTGTGAACCTCTCTCAGAAACAGGCTCAGAACCTGTCGGAGAACTTCTTTGTGAGGGGCGCAGACTTGGTCTTCAACGTTCTGCTCCACGACCCCAGCAACTACCTGAAGACGGCGGCCGCCGTTGACTACATCTGGGACTTCAGCGATGGCAACCAGCTGGTCACCCATAGCAACGTGGCCACGCACGCCTACAGCGACCTCGGCAACGTCACGGTCAAGCTGATAGTGCAGGCGGCCTTTCCTGTGCCCTGCCCCCCCTCCAAACCCACAGGTAAGCCCCGCCCACGAGCCTCACCTTGCTCCGCCCCCCAGGTAAGCTCCGCCCATTCCTCATTGACATTCTCTCAGCCTCCTGAAAGCGCCACAAACCCCACAGACCCAGCAGACACTGGGCTCCATTCTCCATGTGATGGCACTGGCCCAAAGAGAAATTTGATTGGCCACAACAGGAACCACCCTATACACTCTGGGAAATGATAGGTCATTAGGTTGTCAATCACACTGACTTGACTGTTCCATTAGTGAGCACCTGTGTCTAAAAGCAAAAGCGCGAATATAAAGCCCCCGTCTTTGCGTACATGCCTCTTAACCCTTAACTGGTTTTGGTTAAAGACTCTGGATAAGAGCGTCTGCCAAATGCCTGTAATGTAATGTAATGTTAACTGTTCCAGCAGTTCTACGTTACATTCGTCTCAATGCACGCTTGCATACCTGTAGTTCAGCAGCAGAGGGGACAGAATTGGCACAGGAGCTGAGTTTATGAGATCTGTGCCCCTCCCCCCACCCCACAGGCCACATGTTGTGCGCCCCCTACTGTTCGTTGCATGCGATGCCAGTTTAACATGTTTAACGTGTTTTTGCCGAAACAGCCAATCCAACAGCCCCCCCAGAGACACACACAGCCACCGGGAAAGTGGGACCAACACGGGCTGGTAAGAGCGCGTGTGTGTGTGTGTGTGTGTAAGAGTGTGTGAGTGTGTGTGTAAGAGTGTGTGTGTGTGTGTGCGTGTGTGTGTGTGTAAGAGTGTGTGTGTGTAAGAGCGTGTGTGTGTGTGTATGTGTGTAAGAGTGTGTGCGTGTGTGTGTGTGTGTGCGTGTGTGTGTGTGTGTGTGTGCGTGCGTGTGCGTGTGTGTGTGTGTGTGTGTGTGCGTGTGTGTGCGTGTAAAACTTGACCATCTAAACTGAGTAAATAGTAGAACTCTCAGGTGTTAATAAGTTCACGTTACTTTGGAACACTGTGTGTGTAGTCTTCCTTTAACTCAGTCCATTTTTCAGTTTGGCATGGGTCCCGAGTTTATGCATGTGTGTAAATTTAAAATATAACACATTCTTGGACACATTCATATGTAGCCTCGACCTCTGACCTGGAAGTGATTTCCCTGTCCTGGCTTCAGCTACCACGGTAACATTTCCGAGGACAACTGCTGCTGTTCCTGTGACAACTGCTGGTGTTCCCATGACGACGGCTGACATGACGACAGTGCTCCCCACGACAGAACCACCGCCCCCCACCACAGACGCGGTGAAGACCCCCGGGTTCAGAGGGACCCCGACGGCAGGGGCCGACCCCACCCATCCCGAGAGCACTGCCCCGCCCCTGTGGCACCAGCGCCCCCTACAGGAGACAGAGTGCTACCGCTACCTCTATGGCAACTTCCAGAAGGAGATCCTTATCGTGGGTGAGCTGCCCAGGACTCAACTGCACCCCCAAACCCCACACTGCACCCCCAAATACCAAACTGCACCCCAAAACCCCATACTGTAACCCCAAATGCCACACAGCACATCCCCCAAACCCCACACTGTATCCCCAAATACCATACAGCACATCCCCCAAACCCCACACTGTAACCCCAAATACCATACTGCACCCCCAAACCCCACACTGTAACCCCAAATACCATACTGCACTCCCAAACCCCATACTACACCCCCAAACCCCACACTGTAACCCCAAATACCATACTGCACCCCAAACCCCATACTACACCCCCAAACCCCACACTGTAACCTCAAATACCATACTGCACCCCCAAATGCCATACAGCACTCCCAAACCCCACATTGTACCCCTGAACCTCACACTGTATCGCTGAAACTCACTTATCCACATCTCCTCCAGTTTTGGTTCTGTGCTCACTTCCTGGGCCTCATTATTCTTTGTACTCATCAATAATAATTGCCTTGAATAACTCAAAACATGCAATAAAAATAAATGCATTGCTTTGTGAGACAGTGGTAACTGCAAAGCCTAAAAAGGAAGTTCAAAGGTCATCAGCCTCAGCCTACAGGAAGTGACCTCACCCGTGTGCCTTACAGAGGGAAAGCTGGCCGTGCAGAGTGTGCAAGCCAATAAGATCACAGGCGTGTCCGCTGCCAAGGTGACCAACACCACGGTGAGCTTCCTGGTGAAGTGCCTGGGCAGGTGAGTGGCACAGGTGCACACCTGACATGGGAATCCAAGCCCATTCACATCCCAGACTCTTATTACCAACATTACTCAATAAACCAATCACTTTCTTATGCAGTATAGCATATTTAATGCTGACTGGGTGTCACTCTTTCTCCCTCTGTCTCCAGCACCCCGACCTCGGCCTGCACCATCATCTCCGACGCCCCCTGCAGGCAGGTGCAGAACATCGTCTGCGACGACGTGCCGCCCGCCCCGGCGTGTGAGGTCACACTCAAACGCACCTTCCTGCGCCCCGGGACCTACTGCGTCAACATCACCCTGGAGGGCGTGGCCAGCCTCGCCCTGGCCTCCACCCACGTCACCATCGAGCCTGGGGAGAAGGGTGAGTCACATGACCAGCGGGTGCCTCCGCACTGGCCAGAGGAGAAGCCTGAGTCACATGATCGGCAGGTGCTCCTCATTGGCCAGAGAAGTGTGAGTCACATGACCAGCAGGTGCTCCTCATTGGCCAGAGGAGAAGTGAGTCACATGACCGACAGGTGCTCCTCATTGGCCAGAGAAGTGTGAGTCACATGACAAGCAGGTGCCTTCTCATTGGCTTGAGAATTGTGAATCACATGACCAGCAGGTGCCTCCTCATTGGCCAGAGTAGAAGGGGAATCACATGATCAGACGTCAGTGTGCATTTTGAATCAGTGCTACAGATGCACTGAGGGCTCTTTGCAGTCACTTCCTCGCATCCTTTCCTCACTCCTTAGCTCCAACCAGGGAACAAAGAAAGGAAAGGATGCAAGGACGGAGAGGTTGAGGAAACATTCAGTAGTCAAATGGATAATCCTATCTGGATGGAGAGTTCTATTCCAGGAGCTCAAGAACTGGTGAAATAATCCCTCCTTCTCTCCTACCCTGCCTCTCTCTCCCTCTCTCCTCTCTCTCTCCTCCCTCTCTGCAGTGTCTGAAGCTCCACAGGCTGCGGCGGTGGTACTGAGCACCAGCGCCGTCCTGGTGGCCATATTTGGCTTCATCGCCTTCACTGTGTACAAGTGAGTCCCTGCCCCTCTCATACAGCACCCCTAACCCTGCCCACTCCCCATACAGCACCCCTAACCCCGCCCACTCCCCATACAGCACCCCTAACCCCGCCCACTCCCCATACATCACCCCTAACCCCGCCCACTCCCCATACATCACCCCTAACCCCGCCCACTCCCCATACATCACCCCTAACCCCGCCCACTCCCCATACATCACCCCTAACCCTGCCCACTCCCCATACATCACCCCTAACCCTGCCCACTCCCCATACAGCACCCCTAACCCCGCCCACTCCCCATACATCACCCCTAACCCCGCCCACTCCCCATACAGCACCCCTAACCCTGCCCACTCCCCATACATCACCCCTAACCCCGCCCACTCCCCATACAGCACCCCTAACCCCGCCCACTCCCCATACATCACCCCTAACCCCGCCCACTCCCCATACAGCACCCCTAACCCCGCCCACTCCCCATACAGCACCCCTAACCCTGCCCACTCCCCATACATCACCCCTAACCCTGCCCACTCCCCATACAGCACCCCTAACCCCGCCCACTCCCCATACATCACCCCTAACCCCGCCCACTCCCCATACATCACCCCTAACCCTGCCCACTCCCCATACAGCACCCCTAACCCTGCCCACTCCCCATACATCACCCCTAACCCTGCCCACTCCCCATACAGCACCCCTAACCCCGCCCACTCCCCATACAGCACCCCTAACCCCGCCCACTCCCCATACAGCACCCCTAACCCCGCCCACTCCCCATACAGCACCCCTAACCCTGCCCACTCCCCATACAGCACCCCTAACCCCGCCCACTCCCCATACAGCACCCCTAACCCCGCCCACTCCCCATACATCACCCCTAACCCCGCCCACCCCCCATACAGCACCCCTAACCCTGCCCACTCCCCATACATCACCCCTAACCCCGCCCACTCCCCATACATCACCCCTAACCCCGCCCACTCCCCATACAGCACCCCTAACCCTGCCCACTCCCCATACATCACCCCTAACCCTGCCCACTCCCCATACAGCACCCCTAACCCTGCCCACTCCCCATACATCACCCCTAACCCCGCCCACTCCCCATACATCACCCCTAACCCTGCCCACTCCCCATACATCACCCCTAACCCCGCCCACTCCCCATACAGCACCCCTAACCCCGCCCACTCCCCATACATCACCCCTAACCCTGCCCACTCCCCATACATCACCCCTAACCCCGCCCACTCCCCATACAGCACCCTAAACCCCGCCCACTCCCCATACAGCACCCCTAACCCTGCCCACTCCCCATACAGCACCCCTAACCCCACCCACTCCCCATACAGCACCCCTAACCCCACCCACTCCCCATACAGCACCCCTAACCCCGCCCACTCCCCATACAGCACCCCTAACCCTGCCCACTCCCCATACAGCACCCCTAACCCTGCCCACTCCCCATACAGCACCCCTAACCCCACCCACTCCCCATACAGCACCCCTAACCCCGCCCACTCCCCATACAGCACCCCTAACCCTGCCCACTCCCCATACAGCACCCCTAACCCTGCCCACTCCCCATACATCACCCCTAACCCTGCCCACTCCCCATACATCACCCCTAACCCCGCCCACTCCCCATACAGCACCCTAAACCCCCCCCCCATTACACCGGACCGTTTCTCAGCCTCAGGTTGAAGCTGAGCATTCGGGTGACCCTCTCCTGCCCCCCTCCACAGGCGCTATAAGGTTTACCGCCCGGTCCGACGGTCGCCCGCGGAGACGGAGGAGGGCGGGGTCTGGCTGCGCTTCGGGCGGCTGAGGAGCTCACGGTTTCCCGCCAACGAGGAGAGGAGCCGGCTGCTCCACCCCGCTGTAGGCCCCTCCCACTAGCGCTGCAGGCCACACCCACCCCAGCTATACCCACCCAAACACCTCCAGCTCCAATCCCACCCCAACCACACCCACCCCAGCTATACCCACCCAAACACCTCCAGCTCCAATCCCACCCCAACCACACCCACCCCAGCTATACCCACCCAAACACCTCCAGCTCCAATCCCACCCCAACCACACCCACCCCAGCTATACCCACCCAAACACCTCCAGCTCCAATCCCACCCCAACCACACCCACCCAAACACCTTCAGCTCCAATCCCACCCCACCCAAACAGCTTCAGCTCCAATCCCACCTTAACCACACCCACCCAAACACCTTCAGCTGCAATCCCATCCCAACCACACCCCACCCAACCAGCTCCAATCCCATCCCAACCACACGCACCCAACTTCAGCTAAAATCCCACCCTAACCACACCCACCCAACTTCAGCTCCAATCCCATCCCAAACACACCCCACCCAAACACCTTCAGCTCCAATCCCACCCAAACCACACGCACCCCAGCTATACCCACCCAAACACCTTCAGCTGCAATCCCATCCCAACCACACCCCACCCAACCAGCTCCAATCCCACCCCAACCACACCCCACCCAAACACCTCCAGCTCCAATCCCATCCCAACCACACCCCACCCAAACACCTTCAGCTCCAATCCCACCCCATCCAAACAGCTTCAGCTCCAATCCCACCCAAACCACACGCACCCCAGCTATACCCACCCAAACACCTTCAGCTCCAATCCCATCCCAACCACACCCCACCCAAACACCTTCAGCTCCAATCCCACCCCATCCAAACAGCTTCAACTCCAATCCCATCCCAACCACACCCCACCCAAACACCTTCAGCTCCAATCCCACCCCATCCAAACAGCTTCAGCTCCAATCCCACCCCAACCACACCCACCCCAGCTATACCCACCCAAACACCTTCAGCTCCAATCCCATCCCAACCACACCCCACCCAAACACCTTCAGCTCCAATCCCACCCCACCCAACCAGCTTCAAACCCAACCCCACCCCATCCAAACACCTTCAGCTCCACCCCCACACCCCGCCCAAACAGCTTCAGCTCCAATCCCACCTTAACCACACCCACCCAAACACCTTCAGCTCCAATCCCAGCCCAACCACACCCACCCAAACAGATTCAGCTCCACCCCCTGCTTAAACTGCAGCACTGTGACGCTACACGCACAGGGAGGCTAACCCTGCGGAGGTAGCGTGTGTAGATTAGCATGGCTGAGGGATATTAATGCATAGAGAAACAGGGGCTTTGTGTTGTGCTAAAGGTAAGATATGTTAATCGGTGCCAAGCTTGCTAAGCGTATGCAGAATGATTGACAAGGCTGGAACAAAGTCTAGAGAAATGCTAAAGAAATGGCATTTTATCCAAAATGATTTAGAATCTTCTTCTGCTTTTGTTTATTTGCTTTTCGGTGTGTGGGAGGAATTCTTTTTTTTTGGGGGGGGGGGGGGGTGATCAGAATTAAAAGGGGTAACAGGACATCCCTTCTGGTCCCCGCTTGTGTGTAAAACCACTAAAGATGCTGCCGGACCATCCAAAGGAAGTTTGAGTTTATGTTCTGTGCGCCTGTTGTAAATGTTTGAATACACACGTTTACCTGCTGTGAAAGCTCGGGATTTACAGACTAATCTGCTAGACTAACTAGCAACGCTTCACTTAGTGTTAATGGAACTTTCTAATTGGCACTGGGAGATTATTTTTAATAAAGATTAAAGTGGAACAGTGTTTCAGTGTGAATTTAGTCAGTTATCAGGCTTTTGGGTAATGTAGTCCAGTGTGAACTAGGTCATTTGAGGCTTTTGGGTAATGTAGTCCAGTGTGAACTAGGTCATTTGAGGCTCTTGGGTAATGTAGTTCAGTGTGAACATGGTCGGTTTTGAGGCTTGTGGGAGACATGGTTGAGAGTGAAGACAGAGGCGATATGAGGAGCCATTTTGTCTTTTATTCAGAGGCATTTGACAGTGGAGCTGTGTCAGGGTCACAGGGGGAGAGGCAGGACTGCACCTCTCCCAAAATTCAGTCATTTTAATTAACATGATTTACCACAGCCATGAAATGCAAGAACAAAATACAAAACCAGAAAAGAGACACAAAGAGAGAGAGACTAAACCAAGGCTGGCCTTTTGACTGCTCCAATTTACAGAATGAGGAAAAAAAAAATTTAATCAATAATCAACATGGATTGACCTTTTCTTTCCCAAACGGATGAAACTCATGAAACTCCAATATAGTGAAGCCAGAAAACACCAAATCAAAAAAAAGCTACACCATCTTTTTTTTTTTTTTTTTTGCTTTGAAATTAGTATGGGGGAAAAAAAACTTTCAGAATCATTCCTTTTAGACCCTAATCTGTACATTGTGGTTAATTCTGGGGGAAATAACTAAAGCTAAAGTAGAGATATGCCTCTGATTTTAATGTGTTGTAAGAGGTAGATCATTAACAGTGAGCACATGGGTGAAGCCACACTCTCCAGAGCAGGCTTGCCTTCCCCCCACATAGAAGCCTTTCTGGGGAGGGGCTTGGGGGTAGGGGGGTGAAGCCTGGTGTTGTGAAGGAGGGGGGAGGGTGTTCTGCCGTGCCCCCAAAATCTGAGGTAGACAGATCTTTACCACAATCAAAAAACCATATTTACATTCTGCACAAATAAAACAAAAAAAAAAACAAAAAAAAAAAACCGAGGCTTACTCCAATTTTGCTTCCATTTTCTCTGAAAAGGTTCATTATTAACTGATCGCCCCCACCTCCACCTCCACCCCCACCCCGCCCCCCTCCCTCACCCCCACCCCCCACGTTTGCTTTTTTCAGCGAAAACGCGCTCGACTCAACGCCGCAGTAAGACGGCCGGATTTTGTAAACTTATCCCATTATAGCTGACATCTAGTATTCAATCGAATGGTTCTCCCCCATACCCCGGCCCTCGCCCCCCCCCCTCCCCCCCCCCCCAAACACTCTTTTGAATCCACACTGCCCTTAACCCAACCCTCCCACTCGACCCCACCCCAATCCCCCCCACCCTCCAAAAAAAAAAAAAAAAAACTTCATTGCTGCAGTATGTAATGTTGGCATTATTCGGCATTACTAAATCGCTGTACATGTCCTGTCCAGAAGATGGCGCTGAGAACCTCAGGAAAACTGAGGCTATTTAACACTCCCATCAGCCACCAGCAGAGGGCGCAACAACTCTTCAAGTCTCAGTTAATACTCTTATATGTACACATATACTCTTATATACACACGCTCACTATACACATGTACATATACCGTTTGTAAAATAAAGAGTTGAAGTCACTCTGTTGGCAGCTGAGCAAAATTTTTTAAATTTTCTTAAAAAAATAAAATGTTCAAGAACTATCAGCTTTATAAAGTATACAAAATACCACAAAGCAAAATAAAAAGAAAGGAACATTTTTTTCATATATCATTTTCTTCTCTGAGGTACTAAAGCTTGAGGTAGTTTGGTAAAAAATGCATATTAACTCCGTTGTCAGGCCAACAGCATTTAACACGTCCTTCATAGCTCTGGCAGTGTTTTACTCTATAAAACGCATCCGAATTTATAAAATGCCACTATCAATACTGGGACAAGAGTTTCCCTTCCCCCAACTCCCAATAAACAATCGCCCCCTCCCCCCTCCCCCCTGTCCCACGCCCCGCCCCCCCTACCCTGCCCCGCCCCCCCCACTGAGACGTGAGGAGGGAAACACCCCTCTATCACTTCACACTTTTAGCCATCGCGGGAGCATCATTAAACACACACAATACTGCACTCAGAGGGAACAGAAGGCAAATTAAGTGTTCAGGCGCGCGGTGTTGAGTGTGTTCCTGTGTTCCACACCAGGAAGTGAAGAGGGGTATTCATTCCGTTCCAAAACTGAGTGTTTTTTTTTTTTTTTTTTTAAAGAAAAAGAGAGGGAAGAAAAAAAACAAAATCCCATCTCAGCAGAGATGCGAGAGGATGTCGGTTTCCATGGAGACGTTGCCATGACGAAACCGAGTGTGACCTGCCCTGGAGCTGGTGCGGGTGATGCGCTCTGTCCCGACCTGGAGCACATCTCTGCGCTGGGGCAGCGGGGGTGGGGAGGAGGGGGCTGGGGGGGGTACCGAAATCAGCCTCCTCTACTTGCGCCTGAGCACCGGCTGGGCCCCGGGAGCCTTCTGCTGCCGCTTGACCTGAGACAGGATCTCCTGGACCTTCCGCTGGGCCAGCTGGGGATACACACACATGCACATTACAGCACACACTACAACCAGGGTTACAGACACTCACACTCACACACTACAGCTGGGGTTACACACACACACGCACACACAGGATCTCCTGGACCTTCCGCTGCGCCAGCTGGGGATACACACACATGCACATTACAGCACACACTACAACCAGGGTTACAGACACTCACACTCACACAGTACAGCTACGGTTACACACACACACACACACACACACACACACACACTTACCTGACTTGCATAGAAGTGTCCGGTAATTTTCACGACGACTTGGTCGTTCTCGTCGGGCGTCTGGTCCCTGGGCACCACCACCTCAGCGCTGGTGAGGTTCTGCAGCTCGTTCACCTGTGTGGGGGGGGAGGGGGGGGGTCTGGGTTCACTCAGGTGCTTCCAAAGGGCCTCAGGCCAGAAGCACTGATCTAGAATCAGCTTCTGAATCGGTGAGGGGGGACCCCATGTCACAGCAACACTTCTTCAGTCAATCAAATCAAATTTAGTTTATATAGCACATTTCACAGCAACTGTCACAGTACGCTTCAGACAACCCTGGCCTAAAGCCCCACAGGAGCAAGCCTAAAGCAGCAGTGTAGCAGATGGGATGAGACTTCGGAAGGAACCAGGCTCAAGGGGGGAGCCCATCCTCCTCTTTTGGTGACCAACACGGTCAGTCAGTCAATGTTAACGTCGATCGAATTGGTCTTCAGTGACACCAGACGAGGGAAACGGGCCGCGCCTGCTGAGAGGAGGGAGAACCGCCGGTGACTCCACCTTACCGTTTTCCCGCCCTTTCCGATGACACGGCCGGCGGCGTAGGACGGAACTTTGATGTGCGCTTCCAGTTTCACTTCCTCCTTGGGCCCGAAGAAGTTTTCCTCTTTCAACTTCCCAAATATCCTGCCCTGAGCCTGTGGGGGGAGGAGGGGGGGGGACATTAAGCACCCTCAAAAGAAGAACGGTGGGGCGTGGCCAAGGGGCTGCTTTAGAAAACAGGTGTTTGAGCAGTACTGTCAGAACTGGACCCTGGCAGACAGCAGTAAGACCAGCCCAATGTTCGCAAAACAAACACCATGTTAAATTCTATGCCAGTGCTGTCCAAACCTGTTCCTGGAGATCTACCGTCCTGTAGGTTTTCATGCCAACCCTAACAAAGCACACCTCATTCAACAGCTAGAGAACTCTCGTTCAGCAGCTATTTAGTAGAATCATGAGTGCCAGAATAGGGATGAAATGTAAGCCAACAGGATGGTAGATTGCCAGGAAGAGAGTTCTTCTAGAGATTCTCTTTAGTAACCAGATGCTCAACTCAAGCATTACCTCACAAATTCTCTACCTTAACCAGATGCTGAGCCAGGAACAGAGTTGGTCAGCCCTGGACTACACCATCACTACAGCCAATCAGCCATCAAAACATCCCTTACAACATGATGATTTAAGAGACCCAAGAGAAGAGGTGATGAACGATGCAGCGAACAGTCCAGAACACCAATCATGTTATTTGCGATGGGTTGATGAATGTTCAGCAGCCACACCCAGGCCGCAGCGGTAAATGAAAGTGAGATGACACGGTGGGCAGCGGGCGGTGGGCATCGGACCCGCGGGTCCTACCTTGAACTGAGCCTCCGGGGGCCCCGCGATTATCACCATCCTCTGCTTGGCGTCAGGCCCTTCAGCTGGGGCAATCTGGAACCAATCACAGGTCTGCATTTAGCCAGGAACCGTGGGCAACGAGGGCCGGAACCGTTGTGTGTTTTCATGCCAACTTCTGGCCCCAGTTACTGAATTATTCCCTAACATTTACACCATCTGACATTTTAGCTACATTTCCTGATAAGTGCATGAATGACTCTGAGAGTACTTTCAGTGACACTTCAAGTAGCAACCACCTAACGCAACACGTGCAAACGACAGTGATTTTCACAGGCAGGACACAGGTGAGGTATGGGCGTGGGGACAGGTGAGGTGCGGGCGTGGGGACAGGTGAGGTGCGGGCGTGGGGACAGGTGAGGTGCGGGCGTGGGGACAGGTGAGGTGCGGGCGTGGGGACAGGTGAGGTGCGGGCGTGGGGACAGGTGAGGTGCGGGCATGGGGACAGGTGAGGTGCGGGCGTGGGGACAGGTGAGGTACGTTGACGCGTCGTCCTGACCTTGATTGAGGCCCCGGCGAAGCGGGACAGCTGCTTGATGTGCTGGCCCTGTTTGCCGATGATGGCGCCGACCGCCAGGGCCGGGACGAAGAGATGCACCGTCTCCGACTCCGGCGGCTGTGGGGGGGGAGGGACAGTCAGACAGACACGTACGTATACACACATCATATATACACACACACACACCATATATATAATATATATATATACACACACACACACGTACAATACACACACGAACACACACCATACATACATATACACAATACACACACACACACATACACCATGCATGCACACATCATACATACACACACACACACACACACACACCATGCATGCACACATCATACATACACACACGCACCATATATATATTACACACATACAGAAGGGTTTGCGTTTTGTGATTCTTGCTCACAGTAAAATTGCTACATTTGCTCATGAGAATGTGAATAGCTGTGAGGTCAGCAGAATTAGTCACTAGCTGTGAAACTGGATGGAAGTCCACCACTGAAATCAAACCCCAGACGAGAGGCATCTTCACTTGAGAGAACCTCCTGCAGTCTTTTCCAGGTGCGCTCACATGCTCACGCCCAAGCGTGCACACGCTCACGCCCACGCCCAAGCGTGCACACACACACGCTCACGCCCACGCACAAGCGTGCACACACACACGCCCCTGTAAACGTTATTTCAGTACATTAACTGGCCCACATGCGGTGGAGTCTCTCCGCGGGCCGGTGTGGGGCCTCCTGGGGCCGCGTAGGGGGGGCTCCTGCCCCATCACCCCCAGCAGAGCTTCACACAGGTGAGCAGCAGCAGCACCTGCAGCTCCGGGCAGAACAGTAGCACCAGGTACACCATGCAGACACAGGTGTGGTCTCCCCTCACGCAGGTAATCACCCAGCTTAAACACACCCAGTTTACCTAACGGGAAGCGCAGGTACACAGCGGCATTCCAGAAAATTCCACACAAAGTGGGCTCTGCTTAGAGAGCTGCTCCTGAACATCCCCTCTGCAGCCAGCAGGGGGCACCACAGACTGGGCTGGGGAGAGGTAACGGGGCAGCGCATCGCAGAAGGGTTGATCTTCTCAGGGGGAAAGAAACTGGGAATCTTGAAAATGTCATTTAACCCCAGTGTCGCATTAAACAGCATTAGTGATCAGGCTGAGAGCAGCGTGTTGCTTTAAGAAGCAGTGCACTGTGGGAAATTAAACGTTGGCTGCTAGCGACCCTACCGAACGGGTCAGATCCCCGTTCTGAAAGCAGGCAGTGAAACAGACAGACACTCTGCCCCCTACAGGCCAAACCCCCTATGAGCCGCCAGGGGCCATGTAAGCGCTTGGGGCGGGGGGGGGGGGTTAGAGAGCACCTGCTCAGCCGTCCCCAGCACTCCCTGCAGCCAGCCGCCAGGAGAAGCCGTGCAAAGCACCATGGGAAGGGTGACTTACAGCACCAGGCTGGCTGCCCGCTGACACCACCGATGCCCAAAATGGCGCATCGGCCCCAAACAGGCAAGTCTACGAGGGAAGAGAAGCAAAGACACAGACCAGGTCACCTTCCACAGGGACCCCTGCAGGTTGGAGGTCAACATGACGGACACACACACAGACACACACAAAGACACAGACCAGGTCACCTTCCACAGCGCCCCCTGCAGGTGGGAGGTCAACATGACGGACAGACACAGACACACCTCCCACCAGCACCCGGCATAGTGGGGTGGGGGTGTCGACACTCACCCCAAAGGAGGGGTACGAGGCCTGCGCTCCAGGAGGGGGCCCGCCCATCATGGAGGGGGGCATGTTGGGCGCTGATGAGGGAAAGAGCCCCAGAGCGTTCAGGTTGAGCCCGGGGATGAGGTTCGACTGCAGCTGCAGGGAAGAGAAAGGTCACATCAACACTGCATCCATTTACACAGCTGGACACATACTGGAGCAGTGCAGCAGGTTAAGCACCCTGCTCAACGGTACAACAGTGGTGCCCTCCCTGGGATCTGAACCTTTAAGTTACAAAACCATTACACTGCACTGCCATCCGCATGCTAACAATTACACCCGCTAACAATCACAGGATCTTATTAGAGCTGCACTTTCTGCTCTAACCACACGCTCCCCAAACACACTACAAACACACACCGACAACAATCTCAATACAGTTATACACAATCATTCGATCGATCACTTGATCCGTAAACGCGCGAGCGATCGATAAGCGGGTGTGACGCACGTTCATGGCGGCCACGTCGTTCTCGTAGGACTCGCGGATCTTCTTCATCACCTCCTCTTCGGCGCGGCCGCACGCCTCGATCGAGCCCTTCACTGTGATGGTCCTCTCCGGATTATACAGGGTCAGGTCCTGCAGGCTAGACGAGGCACAGCACAGACATCACACACACACACACACACAATTACACAATCACCTTCATACATATATACAAATCACACTCACCATTACACAAACACGCGAGAATGCACACACACACGCACGCACAAGCGCTCACACACACACACACAATTACATACCATTACACATTCACCTTCATACATATATACAATCACACTCACCATTACACAAACACGCACGCACGCACAAGCGCTCACACACACTCACGGAGAGATGGTGATCTTGGTCTCGGTGTCCTGCTCAATCTTCTTCAGGTTTCTTCCTTCCTTGCCAATCAGACGACCGACAAAGTTGTTGTGTGCCAGGATCTTCAGGGGGATTTCTTCAGTGCTGAGAGAGGAGCACAGATGAGACTGACCTATCAACCCCAGCCACTCAACCCACCTTACTAGTCCCCAAACATGCACCAACCCCAGCCACTCAACCCACCCTACTAACCCCCAAACATGTACCAACCCCAGCCACTCAACCCACCCTACTAACCCCCAAACATGTACCAACCCCAGCCACTCAACCCATCCTACTAATCCCCAAAAATGCGGGGTGACCAGGGCTGGGGTTAAAGACAGTTCACTAAAACATCCAGTGCAAGCGGGATATCTCCCATGATGCTCCGGGAGCGGCTGCACTCACAACTTGGTGTCGAGCGCCTCCTTCTGCATGATCTCCAGGATGGTGCGGCAGGCGGCCGAGCAGCCCTCGGGCGTGGAGTGCACCGTGATGGGCTTCTCCGCCGCGCCCGCGTTCTCCTTCCGGTGGATATCGATCCTGCACAGGACCCAGAGCACAGCTACCGACCTCTGCTAACCTGATGCTAACCTGCCAGTAAAACTAGCTGCTAACCCAATGCTACCCCGCTACTAAGACCAGCAGCTATCCAAAGGCAGAATGAAATTCTCAGGCGGTCAGAGAGAGCAGGAATTTAATAAAGGGCTCAAAATATACACCCCAGCCCCCCATTCCACTTACAGCCCCCCATTTCAATAACAGCTTAAAGTATGAGAACCAGAACGCATGCGTGAATTTAGTGCGTGTCTGTGTGTGTGTTTATGGTGCGTGTGAGTACAGAGTCTGTGCGAGTGTGTGTGTGTGTGTGTGTGTGTGAGCGTGTGTATGGTGTCTGTGAGCGTGCGTGCCTGTGCATGCGTGTGAGCGACAGTATGGTTGTGGGAGCGTGTGTGTTTATGGGGCATGCATGTATATCTGTGTGCGTGAGCATGCATGTCTGTGCATGCGTGTGTGTGTGTGTGTGTGTGTGTGTATATCGGTGACATACTTTGACTGCGTCTGCTTGGTGATGTTGCGGATGGTGGCGCCCTCCTTGCCAATGATGGCGCCCACAAACTGCGTGGGCACCAGCATGCGCAGGGGCACGTCCGACTGCAGCTTGGGCCTCGCCCCCGGCCCCGCCCCCGGGGAGCCCTGCCGGGGGGGCCCCCTGGGCGCGAAGCCCCGTCGCCCCGGTAACGGCGGGGCCTCCTGGGCGACGGTCTCGTCGGGGATGTAGCTGACCTTCAGCGCGTAGCTCTCCATCAGGAACCCGTTCAGCTTCTCCAGCGCCCTGGAGACCAGTCAGAGCGCGCGGCGTCAGCGCGCCCGCCGAACGGGGGCGTCACATGACACGCCGTTACCCCCCCCCCCATTTTAATCTGCTGTGGAGACGGTAAACTACAGCAAACGGAGGGGCTTCAGTGAAGTGCAAGTCTGTTTTAGTGGCCTAGAGACCACAGCTTTACCAAAATGTTCAACATGCCGATACAGAGGCTAACGAAACTTATTCCACCGCCTGCTGGGATCACCAACTGACACCGACCAGTAGAGGGCAGCAGAGAGCCAGGTTTTATCAGCCTGTAACTGAGGTCCGATTCCCAGGGGAGCCGGGTTCACTCAGAACACCTGATGACCTCATCGGAATGGAAACGCGCTCGTTAAATTAGCCACCAATTTGACCCGTACGCACCAAGCAACCAAAACGGGGTTGTTGTTTTTGTTTTAGCTCACTTCCGGGTCTTGGAGAGAGACGTTGCTCACTAGCGCCAGTGCGGTTGGCTCCAGTATAGGCGTTTCAGCCACCCGTGGCAAATCAATGGCAGCAATACAAAATACAAAGTCAATCTTTTTTTCCCCCCACAAAAAAGTAGTCGCAATAGGTGATATTTCTTGTCTCCCCATGTGCCTACATCATACATAGTGTTATCTGGGTAAGATTTTTATATTTTTGGGCCAGATCATGTTTGCCTACGGAGCCTTTGGGCCTCAGGCGAGCGCTGCTCACTCTTTACGTGCGCGTGCACACGCGTGTGCCAGTGCGTGTGCCAGTGCGTGTGCCAGTGCGTGTGCCAGTGCGTGTGCGTTACTCACTGTCGGGCTTGGTCCTTAGCACCATATTTCACGTTTACCACGGCAGTCTCTGTCTCTGTGTTCACTAAAAGATAAAAAATTTAAATAAAAACCACACCCATGGACTAACCCCAGTTTAAACACACACACACACACACACACACACACACACACAAGCCCCAGTTTAAACACATACCCCTGGACTGGAGCGAGTGGTCTGGGCCGTTAGGGGCTTACCTTGCTCACAGCTCTCCACTGACCCGTACTGAGCCAACAAGCCGTCCAATACCTGCGGAGACAAGACCGCGTCACAACCAGCCCCGAAATGCCTCGAACCTTGTCCCAGGACAGGTTCCACACACGCAGGCGCGCAAGCACGCACGGTAAAGCAAAGCAGCAGAGGTTTAGGCTGTCTCTGCAGCTTCTAGCCAATCAAGCAGCTAGGAGTAGAAGCTGCAGCTCGCTGCTAACCATGGCTGCTTCGGAGAGAACGTTGGAACTGGTTCAGCTGCTGGCAGAGCCAGTCAGGACAGGGCGAGCACAGGAAGAGCTCCATGTCTGAGGGGGGCGTGGCCTTTCTGCACACTCAGAACCCCACAGCTGGACCCGCCCTAAAGGGAGGAAGCCCACCACCCAAACACCCCACACGCGTTTGGATGGAATCAGGAGCAAGGGCAGGTGTGGTACAGTAAGAGGGGACAGTGGGAGGGGCATGTCAGAGAGCAGTGGGAGGGGCATGTCAGAGAGCAGTGGGAGGGGCATGTCAGAGAGCAGTGGGAGGGGCTTGTCAGAGAGCAGTGGGAGGGGCTTGTCAGAGAGCAGTGGGAGGGGCTTGTCAGAGAGCAGTGGGAGGGGCTTGTCAGAGCAGTGGGAGGGGCTTGTCAGAGAGCAGTGGGAGGGGCTTGTCAGGCTAAGTACCCCGCCCTGTCACAGAGAGTTTATCGGCTAGATAAAGGACAAGGTCCGTGAGCGAGAGAGTCCTTGGACCCTCCAGAGATCAAAGGAAAGGCCTTATCAGCAGCAGATAAATGCACATAGTTGTATGTGCATGCGCACACACACACAGGCAAGCATACATGTGCACACACACACTGTAGCTGCCTATATGATCGTGTAAGCTTATATAACGGCAGATTTGATGGTTTGGGAACTGAGGTTCCATTCTCAGGTGAGGCTGGGTGGTCAGGTGGGCGGGGACGCATTTGGAGACAATGCCTGCAGCGGTCTGCTCAGCCTCGGGTGCCCAAACGGGCGGGACCCAAACGGGCGGGACCTCAAATGGGCGGGACCCAAACGGGCAGGACCCAAAGGGGTGGGACCTCAAACAGGTGGGACCCGGCCCGGACTCACCTCCCACTGCATGTGTGGCGGAATGTTCCGGATCTGCAGCTTGCAGCTCCTGTGAACAGAGAGGCAGAGTTAAGGGTCCGGCAGAACCAGAAACCAGCGCCATGACAACACTCCTGCAGAACCAGAACCCAGCGCCATGACAACGCTCCTGCAGAACCAGAACCCTGGAGGCAGACAAAAGAAGAGCAGGTAAACTCAAACCTAAAAGAAAAAAAAAAAAAAAAAAAAAAAGAAACGTTGGGTACAAAGAGCCACCGAGCCAGTTTCCCCACAGACGTCTCCCAAACGAACAAGAAAATGAATCAGAGGCACTTCCAGGGAATTAAAGAGTCAATTTAATGATTCCCAAGCACCCCGAAAAGAATCCGAGAACACACAGCTAACCCTAAAGACACCCACGTGCTCAAAGATACTCAACACACCCAGGCTGCCGTCAGTGACACAAACACTGAGACCCGTGCCTGATCGACACCCGGAGTGGAGCGGACCCTGAGGCATCCGCTGGGTTACAGCAGCCAGGCCGCTGGGTCACTCTGATCCCCGAGCTCGGGTGCCGGAACGAAGCAGACCCCACGGTGCAAATTCGTCGTTAGATTTAACGCCACGGCAACGCTGGTGAAAAAAGTGTTTCCCAGAGCAACAGCTGAATGCCCCCAAGCACTCAGGAAACTGGACACACACGCGTGGGGGTGTGGGGAGCCAATGGAAAAACAGCTCCAGCAAACCCCGCCCACAGAGAGGCGGGGCCCAGCCCAAGCCCCCGGGGCCCAGCCCAAGCCCCCGGGGGAGAGGAGACCCAGCGGAGGGGCACACTGAACCACGCCCGAAAATGAAAAACCGCTAAAGTACAGCTCCACCCACCCAGCACGCCATCTATCCATCCAGGTAGTTTCGCGGAGATTTGACGAGTTTTCTAGATTTCCGCTGCAGCTGACCCTGACGCAACGGACTCAATGACCCACGCTGCACTGCTTAATACGCGGAAATTTACATTTGAAAAACTCGACTAACGTCACTTTATAAATATAGCGCCCCTGTTACTCACGAATATCCACAGACCTTAATGTGTGCAGGGGTTCATCGAGAACCACTGACTGTGTACATCAGCACAGCTGGCCCTTTAAAATGCTGGGGTAAAGAGTGGGGGCATTCCAAAACCTGGGGGGGGGGGGTAACTGATCTGAAACCCAAAAATGAACATCTGAATGATTAATGTAAATCTGATGTGCAGCTCCACTGACCTGTGCGTTAAAGGTAAACGAGTTCTTAGTGTCACAACCCATAGCGAGGGTTGCTATGCAACCCTTTTACACAGAGTGCCCCTACAGGAGGCAGAGGATGAAGAGATGGAGGGAAGAGGGGGGGGGTGGATGGAGAATTTTGCCAAATGGGGGAAAAGGATGAGATGTACAGAAACACCCAAAAATGGTCTCTCTCTCACACACACACACACACACACAACTTCCCATATCAACACAGATGAGAACTCATAGGACGTGGAGCTGCAATAAACTCCACACTCAGCAACAGTTCCTCACAATGCACAAGCATGATGCAAGAAAAACATCCATAGGCAGGCTCAGCCATTTTAAACTGAATGGATGTTGTCTACGCAGAGATCTAGGCGTACTGAATTACCTGCAAGAAGTCACAGCAATTTTATTCAGTGCAAATAAGCAGACCTTTCAGTCAATTATAAAAGAAAATCATTGGTATATTTTGTCCAGCGATCCAGTGTTTAAGTGTTTACAGATCTGCCACTTCCTGCATGCAGAATGGGAGCTGATCTTAGACGAATCAGGCAGAGCCTGTTTTTAAAACAAACAAGCAAACACGCCTGAATCTTCCACTGGCCTTAGCGCTGTGGCTGCAGGGTGTCCACGTTGCCATAACGTTAGCAAGGAGCCACTTTCATACCATCCGCACAGCGGAAGGTTCCACAGCAAAAACATCATCACTCGTTCAGCTTCCAATGTGAGACACACAATTCACTGTCCATGCAGACGAGCGCATGTTCGCAAATCTACCCGTCATCAAAACCGAGGAATCAGCAAACATGCAAGTACCATTATACGAAAGGAGATAATCAAACTGCAGACAGGGTCTTAAGATGACTGTAAACATGATATGCCCTTTGATTTTGTGGTACAGAACACACCCAGCAACCAAAAAGGGGCGGGAACAATTAATGTTTAATTATGACATCAATTGATTTGTTTTTACCAGTTGTTGGGTGGAGCCTTTTTCTTGAATATAATCTTTGACACTCTGGTCCGTGGCCCTAGCGGGTGTGTCTGCTAGTGTTTGGTGCAATTCAGGGCTCCAGTGATCAAGTTATTGATTGGCTAAAGAATCCACATACACATCCACCACCTCCAGGACTGGAGTTAAACCTGCAGACACAGCGCCCCCCACAGGACTGGAGTTAAACCTCCAGACACAGCGCCACCTACAGGACTGGAGTTAAACCTGATCCTATGGGAGTCTCACTCCATAAACACACAGGAGCTATTTATTCTGAAAAACAAGAAATAAATCCAAAAATCGTTTTCCATTGAGGGTGGCGCCCTCTGGAACCCTGCAAAACAAAATCTCCATTCCCCCATTCTCTCTTTTTGACCAAGCCCAATATTTCAGGCGCATGCTGTCCTTCTGGAGAGCTTCTATGAACAGAATGTTCATAATGGCTAATGGCTCACACAAACTAAATCCACCGAAGTGAGCTGGGCTTTGCCGTGCTGAGTCCTCTGACCTGCGATCAGCTGCCAGACTGCCGTGAATCAGGCTGGTCAGCAGCAAACCTACTGATCACAACAGAGTGAGAGCTCACAAGGAGGAAAATGACAGAAATATAAAATCAAATCATAAACAATAAACAATAATACAGAGCCCTTTATCACTACTGCAGTGTCTTTTATGCAAACATTTGCTGATAAACAAACAAAGCTCCTGTAAAGAGAGAGCTAAGCTTCCACACGTGCTATGCAAAAACGCAAAGTGAAATTCGGCGCGCAGTAGAATAGCCAAGCCGCAGTTTCAGCCAAAAGGAAGCCGTAAGCTATGTTTGAAAGCAGAGTAAATTATAAAATACCATAATCATAAACCTGGGATGTCAATTTCAGCTCTGCTTTGGGGAAGGGGACTAGCTTGATATTTCTTTTATCTGTAGTGGTTTTACCGATAAAGACTTTTAAAAAAATATTTTGCATCAAAGTGCGAAGAGTCTTCACTTTACGATGGCTTAGGTGTTACCGTAGTGTACCTTAAATCAGTGACCCATGAAAGCAATAGTAAGAGAATGCTATTTTTAGATGCCGGCATCTAATTGGGGCTATAAGAAATCAAACCTGCAGACACTTGAAAAATGACATGGAAAAATGAGAGCAGCTTTCTTTACAGCAACATTAAGTTCTCTGTCAATTAGATTTAATTGAATAATCAATGGCTTTATCCTGAATAGCCAATAGCACCAGTGGCTACAGCACAGTTACACAACTACAGGCTGACTTATTGCATCACCAAACTCCAAAGTCCAATGCGTGTTTACACAAGGTTTCAACCTACAGCAACACAATATTCCACACACACACACAATCCTATGGACCAACCATTCAGAAAGACCGTTTAACAATTAGCACAACCACGCTGCCCTACCACGGCACTGACCTCATAACCATGCGCTGCCCTACCATGGCACTGACCTCATAACCACGCGCTGCCCTACCATGGCACTGACCTCATAACCACGCACTGCCCTACCATGGCACTGACCTCATAACCACGCGCTGCCCTACCATGGCACTGACCTCATAACCACGCACTGCCCTACCATGGCACTGACCCCATAACCATGCGCTGCCCTACCATGGCACTGAGCCCATAACCACGCGCTGCCCTACCATGGCACTGAACCCATAACCACACTGCCCTACCATGGCACTGACCTCATAACCACGCACTGCCCTACCATGGCACTGACCTCATAACCACGCTGCCCTACCATGGCACTGACCTCATAACCATGCGCTGCCCTACCATGGCACTGACCTCATAACCATGCGCTGCCCTACCATGGCACTGACCTCATAACCACGCACTGCCCTACCATGGCACTGACCTCATAACCACGCACTGCCCTACCATGGCACTGACCTCATAACCACGCACTGCCCTTCCATGGCACTGACCTCATAACCACGCACTGCCCTACCATGGCACTGACCTCATAACCACGCACTGCCCTACCATGGCACTGACCTCATAACCATGCACTGCCCTCATAACCACACCGCCCTACCATGGCACTGACCTCATAACCACGCACTGCCCTACCATGGCACTGACCTCATAACCATGCACTGCCCTACCATGGCACTGACCCCATAACCACACTGCCCTACCATGGCACTGACCTCATAACCACGCACTGCCCTACCATGGCACTGACCTCATAACCATGCACTGCCCTACCATGGCACTGACCCCATAACCACACTGCCCTACCATGGCACTGACCCCATAACCACACTGCCCTACCATGGCACTGACCTCATAACCATGCACTGCCCTACAATGGCAATGACCCCATAACTATGCTGCCCTACCATGGCACTGACCTCATAACCACACTGCCCTACCATGGCACTGACCTCATAACCACGCGCTGCCCTACCATGGCACTGAACCCATAAGCACACTGCCCTACCATGGCACTGACCCCATAACCACGCGCTGCCCTACCATGGCACTGACCCCATAACCACGCGCTGCCCTACCATGGCACTGACCCCATAACCACACTGCCCTACCATGGCACTGACCCCATAACCACACTGCCCTACCATGGCACTGACCTCATAACCACGCACTGCCCTACCATGGCACTGAACCCATAACCACACTGCCCTACCATGGCACTGACCCCATAACCACGCGCTGCCCTACCATGGCACTGACCCCATAACCACGCGCTGCCCTACCATGGCACTGACCCCATAACCACACTGCCCTACCATGGCACTGACCTCAAAACTTCTCATCTTCAGCTCCAGAGGAGCAATAAAGGCACCTGAAATGCTTAAGCAGTGGACGGTAACAGGACAACCATAACAGCCTTAAACGAGTCAACTCTAAATCATAAACATCTCAGCTGAGAGAGCGGTGAGTTTGACTGCCCACAGTGCTGCCAGTTTGATTTCACTGAATAAATAAAAATAATATACTGGGCTACATTTTAGAAGCGTCAGGGCCCATTTTGTAGACACAGATTAAGCCTAGCCCTAGACTAAATTCAGTTTAGTCCAGGGCCAAACTTAATTTGTGTCTGTGAAACTGGCAATTAGTGTCCTAAACAGACAAGAGACAGGCCTGAGGTACAGCCTGCTCCAGAGCACAGAGTCAGGCCTGAGGTACAGCCAGCTCCAGGGTGCAGAAACAAGGCCTGAGGTACAGCCTGCTCCAGGGCACAGAGACAGGGCCTGTGGTACAGCCTGCTCCAGGGCACAGAGACAGGGCCTGTGGTACAGCCTGCTCCAGGGCACAGAGAGACAGGCCTGTGGTACAGCCTGCTCCAGGGCACAGAGAGTCAGGCCTGAGGTACAGCCTGCTCCAGGGCACAGAGAGTCAGGCCTGAGGTACAGCCTGCTCCAGGGCACAGAGTCAGGCCTGAGGTACAGCCCACACCAGGGTACAGAGTCAGGCCTGAGGTACAGCCCGCTCCAGGGCACAGAGTCAGGCCTGAGGTACAGCCTGCTCCAGGGCACAGAGTCAGGCCTGAGGCACAGCCTGCTCCAGGGTACAGAAACAGGCCTGAGGTACAGCCTGCTCCAGAGTGAGCAGGGTGGGGTATCACAGTGAAATATATCATATGAGGAGTGATGAACACAATGAGAATGTTTACTCACCCCAAAATCCACGCACACACCTAATGGCATCCAAGCCATCTTGCATGGGTTCTACTGTGGATGAACCCACACACTAAAGCAATATTTATGGGATAAGCTAAATGAGCGAACACACCAAAATTGATTTTAGAAACACTGAGGAAGCAACGCAGCAGGAGAGGCCGTGCTGTACAGCGAATGGTCACGGCAACAGGGGCGTCGTTAGGCACGACGGTAAGCCGAGAGCTGGCAACCCCCATAGCCGCGACAATGTTCACAATACAGCACGACCTCGAGTACGATATCACTATTATAAGACCGGTGCAACATATAGACAATTAACAAACGACAGAATATCATTTAATTTTGTAACGTCTCAATAGCTGTTCATGCACAGAGTGATACGAATTACATTAACAGTTACTCAGTCTTCATTTTGCATCGGTTTCACAAAATCGCTGTAGAACACTCTCAGCCAATCAGCACCAAAGCAACCTGTTATAATACAGGATTTTGTGAAGTGAGATTCCCACTGAGACTTTTACAAAACCTGTACGTGAATCAACAGGTTTCACTGACCAGACACTACAGAGACAGAGACCCTAAACTAAGACAGTGTGACCCAAATCAGACCACGCCCACTCACTCACTAAAACTGACACTAAGAAAATAAGTACAATAAATGAATTAGTCCTGAGGAGAAAAAAAAAAAAGTTCCCTGAGCAAGTCCTGTCTGCAGGCACTGAAATCTCTTAAATTTCCCTGATATTTAAACAGCCAATTTACATAAAGATCCTTTAAATTTACTTTTTTCCCCCCTCATTTGAGAACACTGAAGTGGATTTCAGTTACTGGTTCAGTGCTAGTGAGGTTCAGGGGTGAAACGGGAGCAGCTCTATATCGTACCACAGTGAACCGTGACCAAGAACGCTCACACACTGCGGCCAATGGGACCAACATAATGGCTTTAATTGCCACCACACACACACACACACACACACAATTCTTCAGACTGAAAGCTCTGGAGGGCTGATGACCACTGGGGGGTGTTCCTCACAGCGGCAGTCGCCCCAAAAGCGGTCCCAAACGACCGCTCCCTGCACCCCGACCCCCTCGCTCTACACGGGCCCACATGGTGGGGACAGAACCGCCAGTCACACTGACCTTTAACCCCTTAAAACTCAAGAGCACCGCCTTCACTAAACACGTCCTCAGGGGCAGGGATTCTCCCAGGGAAATCACATGACCCCACAGCGGACCAATCACAGCCTTTAAAAATCAGGGCTCCCTCAGCACAAGGCAGGAGCCAATCGGAGCAGGGAATGAGAGGGTCCAATCAGAACACAATGTGAGGGGAGGTGTGGTTTTAAAAATATTGGAACTAGCGAGAGGTTCACTCAGCAGGAAAGGATTACCAACCCCACACACACACTCGCTCGCTCTCTCACACACACACACACACACACTCGCTCGCTCTCACACACACGCAAGCATTTACTACAGCCTCTCCTCCACATAGAAAATAAAAGAGCCCCTCCCCCCGCATCTGAGCAACAGCATTCCTGCCCCCCCTCCCAATTCCCCACAGGGTTCAAAGGTCACACCCCAAGTCACTGGGGGCTCAGCTGAGGCTTGGAATTCCAAGCCTGCAGAACCAACGGCCCGCTCCCATTGGGTCTTTCGAGGGACTACCGCACTCCCATTGGCCCTTTTGAGGGATGACCTCACAGAGGCCAGCGCTTAGCCTAAACTCCTGCCCAGAACAGACAAAGCCTCAATTTCAGGAAGACACACACCCACCTAATTTTGCAACCCTACATGTGAAATGAACATATCATTTCAGAATGTTCAAACTGCACTTCAGACTACTTTTGTGTGTGTGTGTGTGTGGTGGATTCATTTAGTCACCCTGCTGAAAATTCCAGCTTAACCAGCCGAACTTGGTCAAGCTGGTTTAAGATGCATTTATCACTTTTAGCTGGTCAACCAGCTAAACAGCCAATACAGTCAGCTCATCCACCAGTTTACTCTACCAGCCTGATCTGCTTTGACCAGGTTTGACCAGCTAGAACTGTCAAAAACACTGCTTTAACCATATTGGTCTTCGCTGGAAATGTCAGCAGGTCAGTTTAAAAACAGGCCCATTCCACAATATGCGTTTAAGAGACATTTTGGGTGCATATGCAACTGTTGTACAAAAGGGAGAGGTAGCGCGAAATCGTACATACACCGACAGATTCACTCTAAAAAATAAAAGAAAAAAAATAGAAATAAGTTGCTTCAGCATTCTTTATTTTTTTTTAAACAGCGCAAAAAAGCATCCCAAAAAAAAAGAAAAGAAAAGTAATAGTAAACGGAGTCCAGCATAAATTAATTCTTCTAGGCATTTCAAACACGCTGGTCACGCTGGTCACGCACAGACAAACCACGTTTTAAAGACAAAAATCTTTCAGTTTCATTACGCAAAAAAGTCCCATTGAATTGTGTAAAATAAGAACGTAGTTTAAGTATTCTAGAGCTGACCTACGGCCCTTACAATATTTAAACGCACGATTTTACTAAATGTAATCAGAATTTTATATTCATAGACACACCAGTCACTGCACTTTCGAACATTATCAACACTTAACTTATGCACCAAGTTAACGCACTAAATCCTCCTACAGTTACATATACCCAGATACGAAGAATAATTCCGGCCAGTCACGAAGGTAGAAATCTGTAAGGTTTCCGGCAATGAACACTTAAGGAGGTTGTCGTGTAAAATGTGTCAACCAATTTTGTGCAAAGACGTAATTTGAAACAGCGACAGCAGCTTCTCCAAGCCGGAACGTTACACGTCGATCTACAGGCCCCAACAAACAGGGCAAGCCAGACTAGGCCGCAGTCCTGCCAGCCAGCCAAACTCACATTTTTTAGGAGTCCAAAAGCGCTGCACCCGAAAGTGAAGAGAAAAGGGGGAAGGGGGAATGTGTAACCCTCCCCTCCCCCTCAAAAAGTGTGACACCATTTTTTTTAAGGGGGAAAAAAAAGTATCCACAGGCATTTAAAAGAATACATTGTGTTCCATTTATACACAAACTGAACGTGTCCAGTTGGCATGTTCAACAATTCTTTCTTTAAATTTTTTTTTAAGGCTACCATTTCTACTTTTGGGCGACTTCAAAATTAATGTATAAATATTAATGACCAGGAAGCTAGTTAAACACTCAGATCCTTCCACATTTCGTTGGGCTTGACGTAAATTATTATTTTAAAAAATAATAATAATACTGCTTGCACCTATTCACATTTTTTTTCTAAATTCATAAAAACACATCCAACGATAGTTTCCTCCCGATTCCAAAATAATTCACACAAAAATAACATCTCTGCGTGAACCTCGTGCTACAGAAACAACACGGTTCATTTAAGCACTTAGCCAACATTCAATGCAACTACACACTTGTGTACAGGCGAGAGGTCACAGTTAACTGAAGTAAAATTAAACAAGACATTTAATTGGATAATAGAAATTTACCTTTGTCTTTTTGGGACTGAATGTTCCACTTCTAGAAGCTTTCCGTGAAGTTCTACCTTACCTGGAGAGATGTTAAAAGAAGTTAATTTAAATTCGTGTATGGGCGAGAGAATCTAGCCAACAATCACAGAAACTCGCGCTTCAGAAGTGTAAAAATACACTTTATTCGGTGTTGCGAAACAACTTTTGTAAACACATTTAGGATAGAAGCCCAATCACGCTTCAAGAGGGCAAGAGAAGCCTAGAAGAGAAAAAGCACAACTTAACTACGAGGATATGGTCGTCAACCACGGCCCACTCCACACAGCTAACCTTAGATGGCATTTTCAATGTGTACTCCATTTAATGTCTTCTGCTACACGTTGTCACGCAGTAGCAATGACTAACAATTCAGGTCTTCCCTTTTAACAGTTAAATAAGGCAGCGAGCATTTCATTTCACAAAGACATTGTTAAACCGCCTGGAAGTGCAGTTAACCAAGCACTACAATAAGCAATGAAGAGAACACGATGGCTGCTCACTAAATTACATAAACTTTCCCCCCCTGTGAATCTTTGTGTTAATTCTGTTCTGTGCTTTAATGCGTGGGTAAAGCGTACACCCCGAACACCAGAAAAGTAACCCGTGCATACAGCTGGCCGCTGTTACAATCGTAAAGCAACATCGAGCCAGGCTTGGGGTGACCCCGACGCCCCGGGCCCGGCCGCAGCCCCGCGCGCTATGGAGTTGCAGTGGAACAGGCGCACCCCCCACCAACATGGGCGCGAGCCACTCCGTTGTATCGATAGATTCGGACCCGGTGCAAATTTTAAAAATTTAATTTGTAAAAATGAAATTTTAAAAAGTGGTGACAGTAGGCTACGCCCACAGTGTCGGACCCCAAACGAGCACCAAACCTCAAAGGGAATCATTGAGAGGGTGGGAAAAAAAAACCCTTTTACATACACCCCACCCCTATACATTACTGTTCCACATCCACCCGTTTAAACTGTGGCGTTGCGTTAATGGACACGAACAAAACGCAATCGCGGTCTAAACTAGATTACTGTATAAAGGGAAACACATTCGCCGCGCGTGGGCTCTCTCTTACCTGAAAGAATGTCTATGGCCTTCATTGCGATTTTCTCGTCGGGGCAATCCACAAACGCATAACCCGTTTTAACCAGAAACGGACCGCTGACAGGAATCTTCCACTCCTCGAAGATACTTTCCAACTCCACCGGGCTCGCTTCTTCACTCAAGTTGCCGATGTACAGCTTATTCATGGCGTTAAGCACGGGAAAATGCCAACCTTCCTGACGAAAAAAAAGCTGATTTATCTTCACAGATGTAGTCTTGTGGGTGAAACGCGCTATCACGAAACAGGGTGCGAGTGTGCTACCTATTTAGGCTGCTATCGATGTATTTAGTGGGAAAAGCCTATCGAGGTATCGCGGTCCTTCTCCCCGTCTATCGCGCAAAAAAATAAATAAATTTGTAATTATGTATTCCGCCTTTCCTTACGATGGTGGGTCGGGCAGAAGGAGGCGAAAACTACTTTTTGTCTTCCCCGAACCCCTTTGGCAGAAAGACCGAAACTGTCACACACACGTTAATACTGGCGCCGCCTCTAAATAAAACCGAGAAGAAAAAATCTCTTGAATATTCCGGCTTTTTTGAATGAGCCACGTGTTCAAACTACAAATCAACTTCGCACGTGAGGAATCCCGGTTCCTCAATTAAGTGTTGGATTGGGGAAAATGGTACGGGAAACCGGGGTGGGGGCCGCTGGAGAGGGAGGGGGGAGGATTAGCAGGGGGGGGAACCTACGTACATTAGGGGATTTCGTGTGTGCGGTCGCACTATCGCTACCCTGAATCATATTATAGTTAGCACGACCCCCTTCTCCATTATAGTGCCTTTCTTTGAGTATCTTGCTTCTCATTGGCTGCCCAGTTGAAATAGTAAAACGCCACAGCACGCACGCTCGCGCTGGAAAAGGATACTGCGGGGTTTCGTGCAAGTGCCTCGGCGGAGGGCGGAGGAAGCGCGGGGGGAAGGGGCATATTCACTAACGCTATCAATTTAAAATGGTGTGTGTGTGTGTGTGTGTGTGTGCGCGCGCGCGCGCCCTACATGCATTACACATGCAGTCGTGCACTGTGCGGGTGCGCCCGGAACATGGGGAAGAAGGCTGACGCGTGGGCTGGAAACGCCATGCCTGCTTTTTTAATCGTCCCCGGCATCCATCTTTTCCGCGTCCCAGAATCTGGGCCGTGACACACCAAATGCATCAGGGGTCATCTGTGCCCCCGTGCTATTGATCAGCTATGTCGTGCCAATGCGACGCCCCCCGCTCTGGATACACGAGCACGTGCGTTGTTAGACGCTTTTGTAAGTCGCTTCCCCCAACGAACATGGCGAACTCGCGCTACGTTTCCTGCATGTGGCAAGAAGGCCTCAGTGAATGGGGGAGGAGGGTGTGTCTTTGGGGGAGGGGAGGTAAGGGGGAGGGGGACTATCAATCGCCTGAAACCAGTGTGGAAAGGTAACTAACCATGTTCACAGACAAAATCATCTGTCCGTATATTTTAACGCGTCGGCCTATCAAATAAAATGCATTACGAGCTGTATTTAACGCGTTTCCAGATGTTAGGTTGTCGCGTGCATAAACCGAACAGCGAGCTATGCCCCCCAAAAGCACATTTAGACCGCACATCAAGAATTTGTCCGGCTAAATCAATAACTTCTTAATTTTTGAATGTAGAGCTCGTGTACGTAGTGAGGATTCCGAACGAGGGTTTACTTAGCCTTTGAAACAAAGGCAATGCACAGCGAGCACACCGTAATGAAATAGCTCTGGTGTATCTACCATACATTAACACTCTCTTGTGTACACAATGGAACTTATTTCGCAAACCTCGCCTACATTAGAAACCTCAGTGTGTGTGTGTTCACTACGCCACAACCTTTTTGGATTAGCAATTAACAAAAGGTATTTTATTATTAGTTGTTAAGATAGGGGCAGTTAAAATATGGAAGCGAATAAGTAGGATTTAATGCAGTGGGTTTTATTTATTTTTAATCTACGTAACAAAAGTGATCCGACATTATGGATAAGGTGGCAGAAAACGTGAGCCTGCTAACATTTGACCCGTTTAAAATGCGATGAATGTTTTTGAACCATGTTCGTCTGTCTGTAGTCTCGTGTTTCAACCTTTGCAGCAGTTCCCAGCGAAAGTTACATTTCATGTGATATGTTACAAACGGCGCCCCTACGTCACTTTAAAGCTGCACGCGACACTCTACTTCCCAGCAGCCAGCGCCGCCTCGGGGTCAGAGGTCACGTTATTTTTTGCTGCCCTCAACAATGTATAATAATAATTATTATTATTATTTATTTTGTTTGCAATTGCCAGAGCAGCTTATATATACTATACTTTTACATTGAGTCTATTATTTCTCCGCATTATCTTGTAGCCGAATGGGTGGCGTTGTATAGGCCTACAGAACATATATTGTGATTGCATGGCTGTAAAAAGAACACTATAAAACTTATGTGATTAAATTATCATCCGGAGAATGCCTGGCCTATGGTAATATTTAACAAAGACAAAGACGCTATTTCTTCCATTGTGCCTAACCGGAGAGATCCACGCTGTCACGCACACCTATAACGTGCTCAAACGTGCTCCGGGAGTGTTTTCGGGAAAAAATGCCCATACGAACGTTCACATTTTGCGTGTTTTTCAATGAGTTTTCAGTCACTTTCTCTGTGCTCAAAACAGCTTCCACAATTACGATGTCGCTGTAGTATTCCGTATTGGCACGGCTCTGAGTTGTTCTATTGGTTTAAAGGAATGTCCAATCAGGGAGCGCTTATCCACTGGCGCTCCCTTTGTAGGCTCGATCAGGGGCAGCCGTTCATTGGTTGATGCTCAACTCTGTTCTGTATGAATCAGGGCGCGAAAAGGCAGCTTTCTTCTACTATCCGATCGAATATGATAAACAATTTTAGAGTTTTCAGATTGGACGAACTCCACAAATAATATCACATTTGATGATTTTGGCAGTCAGAAATGAAATTCGACTACACAGAATTAGCAACAACAACAACAACAACGTGTGTTTTCTTAATTAATTAATTATATGCATCGACATTGTTAGATATTTTTTTAAACAAAATGTCGCAATTCTGCAGTGTTTTGTTCTAAGAACTGCGAGTTCTATATTGTTTCCTGCAATTATTCAAAAGGAAAAGAGAAGTGTATTTGGTTAGTCTGAGAAGCCTATTCAGATATGCGAGCTATATCTATAGCCTACTGAGTAGCCTAAAAGACGAGATCATTTGATTTATCTAGATATCTATGCGTATTAGTGAGATATTTCCGTATCCCACGGGTCTCATTATTTCGTTCATACAATATTTGATTTTGTTAGGTTTCTCGTAGAAAAAAAAAGCAATGTTGTAAAAATAAATAAATAAATAGTCGCTATCCATGGAAATGTTTTGGCGTGTCCGTAATTTATTGCGTTTAAACGCATCGACTCCATGTGAATTATGAACGGAAGTCGGGCGATAGATGTTCTTGGGTGGAATGTAGCAATGGGGCCCCCACCCCCGTTCAGTGTGTGACTGTTAACGTTATGTGGAGGGGGGCCATCTTCCCTATAGCGCGCTACATACTACAGCGTCATCCTATAGCGCAACAACCATGCAGTTTGAGCACAGTTTGTACAGTCTTAATTTAACGCTCGTCTCCCCTTGCATTTCAAACGAGTAAGTAAGAATCTGCTTTCAACAGTACGTGCGCATAGATTACAACATTGGTAAAATCATTTTACTATAGGATTTTTAAGGAGAAAAAAACTGCTTCATCGGAACTTATTTAAGGACACGCTAGCTGGCTAAATTTGCACTGCATATATAAGTACGAGTGCCTATTGATGTTGGCTATATTTGCGCGTTGATCTGCGTGGGTAGCTACGAATCGTAAATATATGTTTATATTTTTTCACGTAAAACTAGAAAATCCGGTATTTCGAGGCAATGTGTATGTCTGAATGTATGGAGATGGAGTTGTGTGCGCCATGTTGAGGATAACGAGATGCTGTAGAACCGTATGCGGTGCAGCTTTATTCTCTGGCCATTGTCGTTTCCGAGCAGTTCTGGAGCAGCCGGAGCGGGAACTTTACAAACGGATCTTTGCAATAAACACCTTTTCTGACACTGTCCTTGCTCTATAATGATCATTCATAACTCCATAATTCTTTATGTCCTGAAAAAAAAAAATCCACTGGGGAAAAAAAACAAACGAATTTGCAGGACATGTAGCCTGCAGGACAGTGAGAATTCTTTTTCGACATAAAATGGCGGTGCACTGACATGTATAATGTATGTTTTAAATAATATTTTTGGGGATTTCCGCCTGTAAATTAAAACATGAATTGGAAATAGTTTCACCAGACATTTTAAAGAAAAACATCTGTATGTTTATTGAACAATAATTTCATTTGAAAAGAGTATCACGTTTATGTTAAAAGTTTTACCATAGTTACAGGAATGATGGTTCTTACAAACAGGAAAAAAATGTCACTCTTCCAATTCAATAATTGTGAAGGAATAATTGTGCGGCAGTGTTCCGGCCAGTATTTGTAAAAATGAAAGTTTATGACAAAAATAAGAACAAAATGTACGCTAATAAGTCGTTTTATCTTTTCTTTAGCCTTTACAAATATATCTTCTTCTTGGTATACTTCTTTGTGTAGTTCATGAGTAAATAATTATGCAGGAGTAAATAGTAAAGAAAAACACTATCAGAGGTATTGTCTATTTTATAATTACAATTTGTTTACAAACGAAAACTTGGTAGTTGTGTTTTATTATGTTGTAAAATACAGTATATGCTAATATACTGTAAAACAATTTGTTTAATCTTTGCACCTATGTATTGAAAAAATGCATGAAGTGCTAATCTAATGTAGGTTACTGTTTTGTTTAAGAAGAACAGGGAAATGCCACCTTCTTTGATGACAGGCAAATCAGATGAATAAACAGACAAAGACACTTTCAGGGAGAAACTGTGTACCTGCCACAGAGACAACACAGATTGCCTTGGTGATTCAGTTTTAAAAGCTCCTAATTAAGCGGAGCTCACAACATTTATGCATTTTACCACACATCATACACACGCGCTCTAGACAGAAATGTGGTAATGAGCACTTCAATCTGACAGATTTGTGCTTCTACATTAATTATAAGTGTGTTTTGATCACGAAAAGCCACATCAATAAATGTATCTGTAAATGTGAATATGCTGATGATACATTATTGCACTTTAATATTTATTTTATTTGCATTGTTATAGTTGGGGTCATTTTGTACATCTACTTTTTGTATTGATAAAGGAACTTGTGCTGTACATTTGAAATTGTTCATGATTTGTTTAAACTTGTGCTGTACATTTAAACTACTTTCTCTTCACTGGATGTTTGTTTCTTCTTGGCTCCAAGTCAACCTTGGATACTTTCAAACACGATTAATGTTAAACATAAACACTGAAATAATGAGAAGTAGCTAAAAAAATGTTTTGATGCACAATGAGTCCAGTTTTCCTAAAATAAATTCATTTACTGCTTCTGATAAGTGACAGTGTTTTGTGTGATTATTTTGGTTTGGGGAAAAAAAGTATTTTAAAGTATTTGGAAACTGTAAGGGCATATTTATTTGCCATTTAGGAACAGAAGTATTCACACCCCCCTGAATTACTTTTAACAGTTAAACCCTGGGTTTGGCTGGTCTGGGGCAAAACACACAAATTACCCTTACGGTAGATCTGCCTCAGAACAGCCTTAAACTCCACCTCTGTTCCCTCACACGTTCTCCATCGCTCCAGAAATCCTGCTCTTGTTTTGTTTCAAGTCTCTGAAATTGTTAGACTTAATTAATCTAGGATGTTTCATTGCTTTTTAAAAAAAAAGAAAATATCCCTATATTTTCTTACAAGGCACATTTATAGTGCCTTGAAGAAAATGGTAAGAAATATGTGCCTCTGGTGCCATTATGACTACTGGCCACACATTCCCTTGATCTTGTCACAATTAAAATACTGTTGGTACACGTTGATTAACGGTATGACAGTGGCTAGGAGTGGCAGACTAAGAACTACTCAAGTCAACGGACGTGCTAATTCAATCACCCCAAAACGGCCAACGCGCTGCGGCCTAACCGATAGGTGTGTCACTGCTTCACGGCATCCTTTGGATTCTTGTGTAGCGCATCATCCCTGATCAAGGCTTGAAAATGTATAAAACATAGTCGCTGAAAAGGCTCCGGGTTGGGATTAAGTCCAGAGTAAGTTTCCAGTATTTCTCACAAGTGCCATTCTTGTAAATAAACATAGTTTTTTTGTAGAAGTTTGAGAGACCCTTCCTTTTGCTTCTTACAGAATATAGTGCTTGTAGATGTGCTGGGTGACTGTGGGCAAGCCTTTAGGCTGAAGAGGTTTTAATGATGAATCAGCAGAACTGCAGATGTGGGAGAGGTGTACAGGTACAGCGCCCCAAAATACCTGCAGTCACCCCCAATTTCCCCAACATTTACAGAGGGCTCGGGACAAGCAAAAATGTAAAATAAATGAACACATAGAAGTGTAATTCATCTTTGGTTTGAAAATAATGTTTCTGCACTCTGAAGGGAAGCATTGTGGCTATGTATGCAGAGATGAGTATGTCAGTCTGTCCTTTTTATACTCCACCATTTACACACTGGTCCCCACACAGCAGTATGTCAGTCTGTCATTTTTATACTCCACCATTTACACACTGGTCCCCACACAGCAGTATGTCAGTCTGTCATTTTTATACTCCACCATTTACACACTGGTCCCCACACAGCAGTATGTCAGTCTGTCATTTTTATACTCCACCATTTACACACTGGTCCCCACACAGCAGTATGTCAGTCTGTCATTTTTATACTCCACCATTTACACACTGGTCCCCACACAGCAGTATGTCAGTCTGTCCTTTTTATACTCCACCATTTACACACTGGTCCCCACACAGCAGTATGTCAGTCTGTCATTTTTATACTCCACCATTTACACACTGGTCCCCACACAGCAGTATGTCAGTCTGTCATTTTTATACTCCACCATTTACACACTGGTCCCCACACAGCAGTATGTCAGTCTGTCATTTTATACTCCACCATTTACACACTGGTCCCCACACAGCAGTATGTCAGTCTGTCATTTTTATACTCCACCATTTACACACTGGTCCCCACACAGCAGTCTGTCATTTTTATACTCCACCATTTACACACTGCTCCCCACACAGCAGTCTGTCATTTTTATACTCCACCATTTACACACTGGTCCCCACACAGCAGTATGTCATTTTTATACTCCACCATTTACACACTGCTCCCCACACAGCAGTCTGTCATTTTTATACTCCACCATTTACACACTGGTCCCCACACAGCAGTATGTCAGTCTGTCATTTTTATACTCCACCATTTACACACTGGTCCCCACACAGCAGTATGTCAGTCTGTCATTTTTATACTCCACCATTTACACACTGGTCCCCACACAGCAGTATGTCAGTCTGTCATTTTTATACTCCACCGTTTACACACTGGTCCCCACACAGCAGTATGTCAGTACGTTTTACAGAGGACATTTTATTAAATCCTCAAAGCCCTTTAAAAGGCGCTGTAGCTGAACAGTGGGGACAAGGTAGGACAAACGGAAGGGACCTCATTTACACCACATTTACACCGTATTTACACCACATTTACACCATATTTACACCACATTTACACCATATTTACATTACATTTACATCACATTTACACCATATTTACACCACATTTAATCTACATTTACCCCCTATTTACACCATGTTTGCCCCACATTTACCCAACATTTACATCATATTTACTCCACATTTAACTCTCATTTACTCCATATTCACTCCACATTTACACAATATTTACTCCACATTTACATCACCATTAAAACACTGCAAAGAGACAGGAGGGATTCAGTGCCAAAATCAACTCACCGATAAATTGAAATCCCCAGAATCTCTACGTCGCTGTGAGCGGTGAAACACAAGGGAAGGAATAGAGTGGATCGCTCAGGGGTGTCCATCTTACCCGAAATGGGCCGGTGTGGGTGCAGGTTTTTTACTTTAGCCCAACACTAATAAACCTGGTTCTGTGTGTAAATATGGAGTATACAGTATATGTGTTGTGTGTAAAGATGAAGTATATATGTTGTGTATAAAGATGGAGTATATGTGTTGTGTGTAAAGATGGAGTATATATGTCGTGTATAAAGATGGATTATATGTGTTGTGTATAAAGATGGAGTATATGTGTAGTGTATAAAGATGGAGTATATGTGTAGTGTATAAAGATGGAGTATATGTGTTGTGTAAAGCATGAGGGAGGTACATTTTAACATAATCTTTCATCTACCTGCTGGGTGTGTATCTTACTCTAGACACCTTACCAACGTGTGTGTCGCATTCTCACCGTCCATCAGACAGAACGTTCAGATTATTCAAATATTCCACTCTGACATCACAAGTCATTTGCATGGACCAGTGATACAGTGCTGCTAAATTAGCAAAAAATAAAAAAATATATGTAAATAATGGATTTTTTCTAAATAATACACAGGACCACCTGTATAACTCATGGTTAATTGTTAATGCTAATTTTCCAGTACGGATCTCTCTGCAGTGGCACACTGTTCACAGATCTGTGGAACAAGCTGGTGTCTGTGTTTCTGGGAAAGAGAAACTCTGAATTCCTGCAGTGGGGAGAAGTTCCCACAGTGCTCAGCACAGGAGAATCACTGACTGCAGAATCACTGACAGCAGGATCACTGACTGCAGAATCACTGACTGCAGAATCACTGACAGCAGGATCACTGACTGCAGAATCACTGACATCAGAATCACTGACTGCAGAATCACCGACTGCAGAATCTCTGATTGCAGAATCACTGACATCAGAATCACTGACTGCAGAATCACTGACAGCTATGTTATATATATTCTGAAAGGTGTCATGTGTTCTGAAAGGTGTGATATGTTCAGGAGAGTGTGATATGTTCGGGAGAGTGTGATATGTTCGGGAGAGTGTGATATGTTCGGGAGAGTGTGATATGTTCAGGAGAGCGTGATATGTTCGGGAGAGTGTGATATGTTCAGGAGAGTGTGATATGTTCAGGAGAGTGTGATATGTTCAGGAGAGTGTGATATGTTCAGGAGAGTGTGATATGTTCGGGAGAGTGTGATATGTTCGGGAGAGTGTGATATGTTCAGGAGAGTGTGATATGTTATAGGTGTGATGTGTTACATTGTGCGTTTCTTTCAGGGGTTGGCATGGATACCCTAATGTGGCCACAATGTCACATGGATACCCTAATGTTGCCATAGGTTGCCATGGATACTGTAATGTGGTAGTCATGACTGCAGTTATGGCATTTTCCCCCCTTTATCTTGATGAGCAGTCAATCAGTCAGTCTTGGCTGTTGCACAGTGCCATTTATTAACCAGCTGTCACAGTGCTTCACAGTGGACATGTGTGTGTGCGCACGCGTGTATAAAATGCGTGTGTGTGTGTGTGTGTGCGCATGCGTGTGTAAAATGTGTGTGTGTGTGGGTATATGTATAGTGTGTGTGTGTGTAGTGTGCACGTGTGTGCATTGTGTGTTTATGTGTGTAGTGTGTCTGTGTGTGCATTGTGTGTTTATACGTGTAGTGTGTGTGTGTGCATTGTGTTTATGTGTGTAGTGTGTGTGTGTGCATTGTGTTTTTATGTGTGTAGTGTGTGTGTGTGTGCATTGTGTGTTTATGTGTGGTGTGTGTGTGTGTGTGCATTGTGTGTTTATGTGTGTGTGTGTGTGTTTGTGTGTGTGTGTGTTTATGTGTGTGTTTGTGTGTGTAGTGTGTGTGTGTGTAGTGTGTGTGTATGTGTGTGTGTGTTTATGTGTGTGTAGTGTGTGTGTGTGTGTGTAGTGTCTGTGTTTATGTGTGTGTTCGTGTGTTTGTGTGTGTAGTGTACTTTTGCCCACGCTCCAATAAAACTCCCCGTAGCGGTGGTGGTAAACCTTGGCAGTTTAGACTTTGAGCTGCGTGCTGGCTGCATCACTATGATGGCTGTTAATGCCTGCGGGGTCAAGGGTCAAGGTTTATGGAGATAGGGCACGATTTGTGCTCGCGTTCTCTGGACCCCACGCTATCCCAGCATGCCCATCACAGGTTTCCCCTCCCAACAAAAATTTATTTTTTTCTGGGGATAAGCAGCAAGTACAGCTTCATAAGGAAGCACCTCAGAGCTTCAGTCTCAGGTACAGCTTCATAAGCATCTCAGAGCTTCAGTCTCAGGTACAGCTTCATAAGCATCTCAGAGCTTCAGACTCAGGTACAGCTTCATAAGCACCTCAGAGCTTCAGTCTCAGGTACAGCTTCATAAGCATCTCAGAGCTTCAGTCTCAGGTACAGCTTCATAAGCATCTCAGAGCTTCAGTCTCAGGTACAGCTTCATAAGCATCTCAGAGCTTCAGTCTCAGGTACAGCTTCATAAGGACGCACCTCAGAGCTTCAGTCTCAGGTACAGCTCATAAGGACGCACCTCAGAGCTTCAGTCTCAGGTACAGCTTCATAAGCACCTCAGAGCTTCAGTCTCAGGTACAGCTTCATAAGCATCTCAGAGCTTCAGTCTCAGGTACAGCTTCATAAGGAAGCACCTCAGAGCTTCAGTCTCAGGTACAGCTTCATAAACATCTCAGAGCTTCAGTCTCAGGTACAGCTTCGTAAGGAAGCACCTCAGAGCTTCAGTCTCAGGTACAGCTTCGTAAGCACCTCAGAGCTTCAGTCTCAGGTACAGCTTCATAAGGAAGCACCTCAGAGCTTCAGTCTCAGGTACAGCTTCGTAAGGAAGCACCTCAGAGCTTCAGTCTCAGGTACAGCTTCATAAGGAAGCACCTCAGAGCTTCAGTCTCAGGTACAGCTTCATAAACATCTCAGAGCTTCAGTCTCAGGTACAGCTTCATAAGGAAGCACCTCAGAGCTTCAGTCTCAGGTACAGCTTCATAAGGACGCACCTCAGAGCTTCAGTCTCAGGTACAGCTTCATAAGCATCTCAGAGCTTCAGTCTCAGGTACAGCTTCATAAGCATCTCAGAGCTTCAGTCTCAGGTACAGCTTCGTAAGCATCTCAGAGCTTCAGTCTCAGGTACAGCTTCATAAGGACGCACCTCAGAGCTTCAGTCTCAGGTACAGCTTCATAAGCACCTCAGAGCTTCAGTCTCAGGTACAGCTTCATAAGCACCTCAGAGCTTCAGTCTCAGGTACAGCTTCATAAGCACCTCAGAGCTTCAGTCTCAGGTACAGCTTCATTAGCACCTCAGAGCGTCAGTCTCAGGTACAGCTTCATAAGGAAGCATCTCAGAGCTTCAGTCTCAGGTACAGCTTCATAAGCATCTCAGAGCTTCAGTCTCAGGTACAGCTTCATAAGGACGCACCTCAGAGCTTCAGTCTCAGGTACAGCTTCATAAGGACGCACCTCAGAGCTTCAGTCTCAGGTACAGTTTCATAAGCATCTCAGAGCTTCAGTCTCAGGTACAGCTTCATAAGCATCTCAGAGCTTCAGTCTCAGGTACAGCTTCATAAGCATCTCAGAGCTTCAGTCTCAGGTACAGCTTCATAAGGAAGCACCTCAGAGCTTCAGTCACCTGTAGAGCTGAAGGATTACAGGTACAAACAGGTGAACATGGGCCACACAAATGGAAACGGCCCCGCCATTTCCCCCACAATCGCCCCCTTCATCGTCATGGGGTTCGGTTCTGAAACTGGGATTAAACCAATCTGAGGAGGATTCTGTTCTGAAACTGGGATTAAACCAATCTGAGGAGGATTCTGTTCTGAAGCTGGGATTAAACCAATCTGAGGAGGATTCTGTTCTGAAGCTGGGATTAAACCAATCTGAGGAGGATTCTGTTCTGAAACTGGGATGAAACCAATCTGAGGAGGATTCTGTTCTGAAACTGGGATTAAACCAATCTGAGGAGGATTAAGACGCTAAGGATTCTGATTCGTTCCTCCTTTTAGAATCGGCTGGGCTGTTGGGGATTACACGCGGCTGATCGGTTAGCGCTAACGCTAATTCCCCGCAGACTAGCGCGCCCTGGTCAGTCGCTCTCTCGGATCCTGCCGGAACTTTCCGACTCCGGGAGAGCAGCCCCCCATCGGGGGGAGGTGGGGGTCCCAGGGTTTAAAGAGGCACTTAAACAGATGGGGATTACACCCTTGATCACTTTTTATTTTTTACCTGTAAACATGTTCGTATGCCTGCTTCATGATGTATAATTTTAACCCATGCCGTTGTTTCGAAACACTTCTGAATATCCTTTTGGTAGAAAGAGTCTTGGTGCTGCCCTCTAATGTTAGTAAAATTCCTTCTGCATTCCACTCTGGCCCTGCCCCAGTAGTGATGTCAGAGTACCTCTTTGGAGATACTACTAGGTCATGTAGATGTCAATCAAGTCATCTAGTGGGAAAAATGATGCCCCCCCACAAATTTGTCAATTTACGTTTTAATGCGATGGAAAAACCAACGGCACGTGATTGGTTAGATTGGCTTGGGCCAAAAAGTTTTTCAAACCAGATAAATGTGGCAGCCTGTTTATAAACTCTCATATTTCGCAGTTTACTAAAATACGCTTCTGAAAACATTTGAGGTGAGAAATAGGCCATGTCATTTCTGAATACCGATTCATATTTGATCCGCAACATATAGTTGGACATTTTGACTCACTCCCTGTACACTGCAGAGGGAATATTCACAAATCACACCACACTCACTCCCTGTACACTGCCCAGGGAATATTCACAAATCACACCACACTCACTCCCTGTACACTGCCCAGGGAATATTCACAAATCAATATGCAGTCATTCCACCATCAAATGAGCACCCGACACATTGGCTTTTGTTGCGTTTGTTTTTATTTTACTTAAAAAGAAACCAACATCCTATGAAAATAAAAAGAATTTCAGAGGTATCCAAACAACGACATGTATATATATTTATATATAGTCCGAGAGCAACCAAAGTGGGAATCTGCACGATTTCCGGGACATCCTCAGCCTTGAGGACATGAAGCGGATGATTCAGCCAGGTTAAGACCACCCCCCCCCCCCCCCCCCCCATCTGCACATCACCAAACACTAAAAACAAAAAAAAAGCCTGTCTCCTTTTCGGTAGGCTTCTACCAGCTCCACGCGGCTTTACAGAGGAGTCCACAAATTAAGACCTCTACACAGAAGGAAATTAAAATGGTAAACAAACATTCTCCACCTGGAATCTTTCACCTGTGGTTTGGAAAACAACAATGCCGTCCGTCGGCAAGCTAATACATCTCTGGCCAGATAAACAATGGCAAAAATAAAATAAAAATTAAGTTTGTGAATTTTTTTAAAAAACATTTTCTTTGAAGATCCAAAAGGAGAAAAACATGTGACTTTCGGGACTGTGCCTTGGGGAGGGTCCCTCAGTATCGTCCTGCAGAGGGAGGAAAAGGGAGTGGATTTCAGAAACAAGTTCAGCAGCTGATCAGTGTGTAGTCAGCGTGTAGAGCGTTGTATATTTACCGTGTCACAGCAGTGGGTAGTTAGCATGTAGAGCGTTGTATATTTACCGTGTCACAGCAGTGCGTAGTTAGCATGTAGAGCGTTGTATATTTTTCCGTGTCACAGCAGTGCGTAGTTAGCATGTAGAGCGTTGTATATTTATCGTGTCACAGCAGTGCGTAGTTAGCATGTAGAGCGTTGTATATTTACCGTGTCACAGCAGTGCGTAGTTAGCATGTAGAGCGTTGTATATTTACCGTGTCACAGCAGTGCATAGTTAGCATGTAGAGCGTTGTATATTTACCGTGTCACAGCAGTGCGTAGTTAGCATGTTGTAGCAGTGCGTAGTTAGCATGTAGAGCGTTGTATATTTAGCATGTCGCAGCAGTGCGTAGTTAGCATGTTGTGGCAGTGCGTAGTTAGCGTGTTGTAGCAGTGCGTAGTTAGCGTGTAGCACAGTACTCACGGGGGCTGTAGGACCGCGATCGCGAGCGGGATCTGTAGCGGCTGTAGTAGGGGGACGGGGAACGCCTCCGGCTGTGAGGAGAGAGGAGCGTTAAATGCACCCGTGGGGGTCTGGGGGAGGGGCCAGGTGCGTGTCCAGGTGCGCGTCGGCGCGCGGGGCTCACCTGTACCTGTAGTCGTACTCGTCGTAGCGGTCATACCGATCATAGCCTCGGTCGTAGTACGAGTCCCGCCTCCTCCCCCCACTGCTGCTGCCACCGCTGCCCCCCCCACCGCCATTACTGCAGGAGGGAGAGAGGAGTGTTACACACACACATGCGCACACACACACGCGCACACACTCACACATGCGCACACACACACGCGCACACACACACACACACACACACACACTCACACACACACATGCGCGCGCACACACACACACACACACACACTCACACTCACACATGCGCACACACACACACACACACATGCACACACACTCACACACACACATGCACACACACTCACGCACACACTCACTCACTCACACATGCGCACACACACTCACACACTCACACACACGCACACACACGCACACTCACACACACACACACACTCACACACACGCACACTCACACACACGCGCACACACTCACACACACGCACACTCACACACTCACACGCACTCACTCACACGCGCGCGCGCACACACTCACTCACTCACTCACACACACACACACACACACTCACACATGCGCACACACACTCACACTCACACACGCGTGCACACACACACACACACACACAGGGGACCACACACACGCGTGCACACACACACACACGGGAACACACTCACACACACACACACACACACACACACAGGGGAGCGCACACACACTCGCACTCAAACACACTCACACACACGCAGCTACCCTACCCCAGTACACTGGGCATACTCACTGTGTGGGACGTCCCATGTAGATGCCGGGTGTGGGGGTGTGTGGCCGTTTCGTGATGGAGTAATCCACCCGGATACGCCTCCCATCCAGCTCCATCCCATTGGCCCGCTCCATTGCCTGGGAAACGGGTGTGACATCAGCGCTCAATCCCACAATGCATCTCACAGCAGCAGTCACAGGGCCGCACGATATATCGCATTTTTTTTACCATTGTTATCTATTGGCTGTTGAAAAGACAGCCAATCAGCAGCAAGTACAGCTTCAGTACGATCATGCTAAGTGTTCCTGTATCACATGGAAGTTGCAAGGCCTTGCTGCTGATTGCCTTTTCTGCAGCCAATAGATAATCAGTGCTGTTCATCTTAGTGCATCACGCGTCCTCTTAGGTTATTATTACTGCATCACGTATGACTAAAGAAAAAAAAGAAAGAAAGATCGCCTACATGCCCTTAAGCTCTTAAGACTCAACATATCGTGTACCTATCGGGTAATGGACGCAGGACGTGAGTGTAGCACACTGGGTAAGGAACTGGGCTTGTAACCTAAAGGTCGCAGGTTCGATTCCCGGGTAGGACACTGCTGTTGTACCCTTGAGCAAGGTACTTAACACGGTTAACACTTAACCGAAATTGCTTCAGTATATATCCAGCTGTATAAATGGATGCAATGTAAAATGCCATGTAAAAGTTGTGAGCGTCTGCTAAACGCCTGTAATGTAATGGAATGGAATGTAATCTGCCCCCTTTTCTTTGAGCAGCCGCACAGGTCAGAGTGATAATCCTCCAAAATGGCTGAACAAGAGGCTCCAGCATTGTCACACACATTTCAGCACAAATGAACGCTCTCTTTTTAAGCTGCTTCAGGTGTAATTATAACAACAGGTATGGAGGCGTTTGACTGAACAAAAAAGCAGAACCCTCCAGACTCCATGACCAGGCGAGACCAGGCATGCGCCACACTGCCATCTGGTGGACGTTAGCGCACACGACACCCAAACGATCGCACACGGACTTCCTTTCTCAGCGGCACCGGGGCGGTGACCAGAAGCGTCCTTCTTAAAAAGTTCATTCAGACAAGCTGCCACATCTTCACACCAGCACTGGCTGGACATGAAATCTCTACTTCTATCTCTACTTCACTTAAAATGAGGTTTTTGTGCAAAATTTCCAAAATCATACTCCAAGCAGTAATGGGGGACCCGAACCGAGGGACACAGAGCAGCAGGACGAGCCCAGTGAACGGGTCGCGGCGGTTCTGGGCGACCCACCTCCTTGGCGTCGTCGATCCTCTCGAAGTAGACGAAGGCGAAGCCGCGGGAGCGGCCGGTGCGCTGGTCGTACACCACGTTCACGCCGGCCAGCGGCCCGTGGCGGGAGAACACCTCGCGCAGGTCCCGCTCCGTGGTGTACAGGCTCAGCCCAAACACACCCAGGCAGGTGTTGGGGTCCGGATTCGCCTGAGGGGGGAGGGGGTGGGGGTGCACAGCTCAAGACCTGAAAACAAACCCTCGATCCACACGCCAATGCCAGCACTGACCAATCGACACGCAGCTCAGGACGAGCACTGTCCAATCAACATGCAGCTCAGGACGAGCACTGACCAATCAACGTGCAGCTCAGGACGAGCACCGACCAATCAACATGCACCTCAGGACGAGCATCGACCAATCAACATGCAGCTCAGATACCAATAAACATCAAATCAGTGCTGGGCGTTATCGCAACAATAACCGTCAAATGCAGTAACGTTTATCGCCACCATGTGGCGTCTTTTTGTCTTCTGTCCTTGATGCAGCAGAGAAAATAAAATCACCACTGTTAAGTATTGGGTGTTAATAGCAGCAAGGTCAGCAGCAAGGGTGCAGTCTTCATGTGATTGACAAAAACACATCACATGATCACATGGATCACCCCAACACCTGATAGATAACAGCAGGGATGTTTTTTCTTCCTGGAAGCATCTCACACAGCCCCATAAGCCTGGACGTTTACTACCACATCCTGTATCATTAAAGAACGCTCCTGCCAACAATGTTCTAGAGGTGTCACTGGCATGAGTGTGATTGGTCACAGAAGTGGGTGTGTTTCACAGGCTTGAGAGTGATTGGCTACTCTCCAACATGAAGAAGGCCACATTTCCTGATGTGACTCCAGACACACAGTCACACAGCACTGACTCCAAGCCTCTCTGCAGACCTGCTAGCCAGAGACGCTAGCAACGGTACCATCCAAACACTTCCAACCACACGCATGCACACACATCCTCACAGACACACAACACCCCACAGCAGCAACGCGCTGCTAATGCTAGCATGCCCTACAGCTTTAGAGGTTAACTGCTACTAATGCTAGCATACCCTGCTACTCCAGTGTTACTAATGGTAGCATGGGTTAACTGTATGACAGTTTTAATAACCCCTTTTTTGTTTTTTTACAAAGAACAAAAAGGACAGGATTACAGATCAGCATGGACTGAACACATTCATCACAGAATAACAACTCCTACCCCACCCCCATCACCAGCTGCTGCTGTGTGTGTTTATGCACATGTACACACCCTTGTGTGTGTATATGTATGCACACGTGTGTGTACTTGAGCATTTGCACTTGTGTGTGTATGTATGTAGGCGTGTGTGCCTGTACATGCGTGAATGTGTGTGTACATGCATGAATGTGTATGTGTGCGTTTGTACTTGGGTTAATGTGTACGTGTATACATGCACGTGTGTGTGTGTGCGTGCGTGCTCGCTCGTGAGTGTGCGTGTGTGTGTCTGTGTACTCAGTCCTGCAGCACTAGACGGTTGAGAGATGGACACGTACCCTGGCATCACCATGACTGTATGTTTCTTTTTTCGAATCATGGCTGAATCTGTTCTGTTGGCACAAACAGGGGGGTGAGAGTTAAAGGGGTTATTAAAAACGTCCACCACATGGCGTTCCCTCCAGCAGGAAAACCATCATCATCATCATCGTCAGGCATGACACCAGCAACGGACCCCATTTTACACAGGTCAGGGCACACACCCACAACACAACATGCCCCTCCCACTCCAGTGGCCACCCAATCCCAGCGTGCACGCGCTCAGAGCCGACAGGGACCGCCCACCGCCGGCCAGAACCATGCTACAGTCCGCTAAAGGGGGCAGGGCTACATGGGGTGTGTCTGCACGAGGGCGGGGCTGCAGTCCACTCCAAAGTGTGTGTCTGTTGGAGGTGGGGCTACAGTCAGCCACAGGGGGCGTGTCCGCTCAGGGGCGGGCTACAGTCAGCCACAGGGGGCGTGTCCACTCAGGGGCAAGGCTACAGTCAGCCACAGGGGGCGTGTCCGCTCAGGGACTGGGCTACAGTCAGCCACAGGGGGCGTGTCCGCTCAGGGGCGGGGCTACAGTCAGCCACAGGGGGCGTGTCCGCTCAGGGGCGGGGCTACAGTCAGCCACAGGGGGCGTGTCCGCTCAGGGGCGGGGCTACAGTCAGCCACAGGGGGCGTGTCCGCTCAGGGGCGGGGCTACTGACCCTGCTGCTGGTGTGGCGGCGGCGGTTGGACATGGGCGAGGTGCTCTGGCTCTTCCTGCGGCGGTAGTCGGGGCTGTAGGAGCGCGAGCGGGACTTCTTCCGGTGGGAATGGGAGCGCGAACGACTGTAGCGCCGATGGGAACGCCGGCGTGAGTGGGACCTCCAGAGAGGGAGACGGAGTAAATTAGACACACACTAAAGTAAATCATACACACCGTGCAGTAAATCATACACATACTAAAGTAAATCATACGCACACTGTAAAGTAAAGCATATACACACTGTAAAGTAAATCATACATACTCTACAGTAAATCACACACACACTGGAAAGTAAAGCATACACACACTGTAAAGTAAATCATACACGCGCTGCAGTAAATCACACACTACAGTGAATCATACACTACAGTACATCACACACTACTGTAAATCATATACACACTATAGTAAATCATACACATGCTGCATTAAATCATACACACACTGTAAAGTAAATCATACGCACACTGTAAAGCATACACACGGTGTAAAGTAAATCATACACGTGCGATAGTAAATAGCACACACATTACGGTACGTGCACCACACACACACACACACACACACACGCGCGCGTGCACACACACACGCGCGCGCGCGCACACACACACACACACACACACACACACACACACATGGCCGTCTCACCGGGACTTGGACCGGGATCTGGAGCGGGACTCCGTGTGCTTGGAGGCCCGGGACGGACTGGGCGACGCCGAGCGGCTCTCTGACTTGGCGTGGGCGGGGCTACCGCCGTCCGATTTGGACGGTGAGCGGGACTCCTAGTGTCACAGGAACGTGTGAAAACCAATCCAACCCGGCGAGGGGGGGGGGGTAACAAAACACACCTCAACTAACCCACAGACACGCCACACGCGCGTGTGTGCTGCAGAGGAAAGGGTTAGACACTGCCAGCTCACTCACAATTACCCCTCTACTGCTTAAAAATGGGTATTAATAATAGCAAAAAAACAATCATCAAACAATTCCCTGTAATACAACAAGTCCCAATTCCAGCGGGCCACAGATACTGGCACATGCATGTTTAGACTACATAGAGAATTACAGACACTGGGAACATATACCATGTATTTACTTAGCCTAGGACACACTCATTCTTCCAGATTCTTTTAACGCTACTTCTCTGAGGCTTTCTACCGTTCTTCCGTTCTTTTCTTCTGTTCGTTTTTCCCGCTTTTTTCATTTTTCTTATTCCAGGCATTCTTCCCCCCATTGAAAACACCAGCTCATTTTTTTTTCTCTCGTGCGGTTTTAGACAACAACGCGCGTGCTTCTATCTCAACATTCTTCCGTTCTGTTCCCTCCACACTTTTATTTTTCTGATCTGTAAACATCATTTTCATTAGCCTTCTTTTATCTTGAACATTCTTCCACATTCTTGGATAAAACTCTTCAATTCCTTCACGACCAATAACCTTAATGAAAAAAGAACATTCAGTACAATTAAGCACATGAAATTTGGAAAAGTGAAAGGAAAACTGTTGTGTAGATCTAAATATTACAAAAAGTTTGCTACTGTTCAGCAGATTTCGTTTTTATCCTTACATTATAAATAAATGAATCGGCAGGTTAGGTCTACCACCAAAATCCACAGGCTGCACGAATAAACTAACCCCCCAATTATAGAAAACGTAGAAAAATGTCACTTCTATTTATTTTAAATAAATTGTGGTTGTCGTTGCATGACATTACACAATAATAGAGTCATCTGTGAAATAGAATGGCTAAAAGTTGAAAAAGCAAAGCAGAAAGAAAATAAACCGAAATTTGCAGGCTTTGAAACAACGATGCCCCACGCAACGACCGTGAAATCCTAGGGTTTGATGAAACTGGCGAACGGTACTGTACAATACAACAGCTCGGCCTAACAAACGCTAGCCTGCCCCTTTGCTTTCATGGTTAAGCAAGTCCCCCCTCCGCGACACTAAGTATGCCCAGCTAATATATTATAATCACAAAAAACATGTCATAATAATATTATATTTTATAAACAGAGCGCAAATACAGAACGCAACCTTTGTATTGTATAGCTAGCTGGTGTAGCTTACTGAGGGCATGGAAGTGAACCTTTGTCCAACGTTACCGTAGACTACAGGTGTAACTACCGGGGCGGACATATGATCATTAACAGTACGCCGACTTATTATTGCGATTATCGGAAAGAGCTGGTAACTGTCCATAATTTTGATAGATATCAGCGAGCTACCATTCAGCTGGGTTTCTGGCGACTTAAATGCGGCTCAGATCCGTTTACAGTGAAAGTAAAACAATAACAACGCAATTACCTAATGATGCAATGCCCCACTGGCTGACTACGTTAACGTTGCCCAGCTACATACGTCCAAACGGACAAGCAAATAATTATTCATATTATTATTGTAGGCTAACGCACTTCAGCTGCAAACGTTACTAGATCTAGCTAGCTACCAGCTAAGCTAGCTATATTTTACGGTGCGTTTACCTCGTTTCGGCGTCAAGTGGCTGGGAAAGAAATTAACTGACGCGCACTGTTGCCATGCTAATATTAGGCTAGACTATACTCATTTATACACGGCAAACAAATATAACCATCTAGTCAGTAGGCAATATGAGTCACGTAACCTAGTCTGTCGCATCAGCAGCTATCCGCTGTGCAAGTAGCCTAGCCATATTAACCCACTCATGAGACGCTAGCTTGCTACTGCTATTTAGCCGTGGGAGAGAATAAGAAGTGAAAGAAAAAAGACAAGAGAACCTGAAAGAAAGCAAATGCGTCAACGCAGCTAGAATACTTACGCGTCCTCCAAAGTTGCCATCCTCAATATCACTCATTTTCGGAAAACGTTAAGTAATTAGCAACAAATTATCTCTATGAATGTAGACGTACTGGGAGGAAGTTCGTGCGTTTTAAAAATGTAGCTCGCCGGCTAACTTCCCACTCCTAACAGCCCGTGAAGGTTCTCAAAGATGGCGGCGGTGCTACCTTCCTGTTATTAACTGCGATGCCTGCGACGGGGAGGAGCAGAGACGGGGTGACGTCAACAAGGCCAATTAAACACGCCCACCTTCTTCTTCCCAGAATCCATAGCTAGCTGAAGGACCAAAAATCAGAATCTGACTAAAGAGCTCGAAATGGTAATAGAATGACAATTTTTTTATCTTTTGCCGATAATAGCGGACTTGGCAGCGTTGCGCTCTTGTTTGTGATGGAAAAGTTGATATGTCGCATTCAAATGAGAATGATTAAATTTTACTGAAATATTACATATTTACAGCGCAGTTTTTTGGGCTTATTTAGTAAACAGTTCGACATTATGTATACCATCATGGTTACAGGCACTGATCTTGCAAAGTAAGACCATACTGACCTGCAGCAAATATCATATAATCACACACAAATTGGGATCTTCAAAATTGCTTTATTCGTCAAACATGAGCTCCATGTTTAATGACAATTAATCGATACACAGAGGCCTGTTTCTACCAAATATGAAGGAAAACCTTTCTTCTTAAATTAAAAACAAAACCTGCCTTACATTTGGAAACAGGACCAGCATGTCCGCTAATACATTTTGTGCACTTGTGTTCTCAATATAAAAGAGTACAAAGCATAGTTTTCTACATTCAGAACCATAAAACCATTAAAAGGAAAAACACACAATTTCAGCTAAATTACTTCAGAGAATGAATACACTTCACCCATGGGGGGAAGATCCTGTTTAAGATCAGGAACCCCTGTGCAACAAGCCGTGGACTTCGGATGAACTGCGGATGATTCTACTGCAGAGGAAATGTGCACAATATTCACGGGCCATCTCAGCTAAAAACGCCCTAAAACCCCACCCAATGTCGGAGTGTATGCATCCGTGTCCTTTAGTATCAGGCGTTAATAACACTCCCGCTGTCCTGGGAGGACTCCAGAGATTGTGACGGTGTATGGAATGACACATGCCTTTTTCAGCTGACCCTGGAACAGAAATGTCTGGACTTTTGGGGTGCAAGACGGGACAGCCGGTCCCAGACCTGTCCCGGGGCACCCAGGGGGTGACTGGGACCCTCTCGGTCTTTGGCGAGAGGTGTTCACCCCTCATACCGCACGGGGAGAAAAACAGAGAACAAAATTAAGCAGAATCACCCAGAGCGCCCGGCGAACCCGGACACCGCTCGTCCCTGGGAACCTGGACGGCGCACACTCACACAGACTCAACCGTGGAATACTGAAATGTCTGAAAACCGAAATGTGTGTCGGACGCATTGACTGACATCACCAGTTCTCTTCTGACACCGTCCGGCCCGGTAACCGACGGTGGAGCCTGACCCGCCCGCATGTTGCTAAGCGATCATTTAAAGTGTGCACAAACGTGCGGAACAAACAAATATCCTTCCAAAATGAATGTCCGGTCGATTTTCTGCTAACAGGAAATCTTGAAATGTTTGGTGAAGCTTACAAATTGTCTTACTCTTACAAGGGCTGACCCTGATAGCTCTGCCAAGCACAGCTTTTAATCAGAGTTATCAACTGTAATTTCAGACACTTTAATCAAACTTAACAAAGAGGAGACGGTTTTAGAGGGGTCAGTCAGCCAGGCTTTAGGGCAGGCCCCTCCTGGTCCTATATGGCTGGGACAGAGATCGTGTTATTTACAGGTTCGTGAGCATATGAAGACCAGCGCTGACACCTTCCCTCTCAATCACCCGCACCTGAGCCCTGCCACACAGCAAACCTGCAGGTAAACGTCCGGCTCTGACATCATCTCCCTTCTTAGATGGTTTCTATCCTCTTCTTACTTTGCTTTATGAGAACCTCATATTGGTACTTTTCCTAACAGGATATGACATCACATATGATTGTTGGTGATCAGTCTCAGATAAACAGCCGTTTGGAAGGGGTGTGAAGCTCATATTCCAGCGTAATCGAGCCTCCTATAGGCCAGGAGGACTAATATTCAGCACAGAACAGCACTGAGAGCTGGGACTGAACCACACCATGGATTCTGTACACCCAACCGAATGTTCAGCTCTGCGTTTCTAGCGCTGAAAGTGGCCTCCATTCGGCTGGAGCCAGAACATTCCAACTTGACAGAAGTCATGAATATTAATTAAGGGGGGCGTGGTTGTGCTGGAGGTTCAGTCATTGGGCGCATACTGTATTCATAAACTAACGCTGCACCAGAAACTCCCGCTACGGACCAAAACGGAAAGGAAAAAGAATATGGATGGAAAGCTAGAGACGGACATCTGGTGCCTATAGGTTATTTTTGACTGACCTCCACTACGTAGAAGGAAAACAAAGTTTGGAAAAAAACTGCGAGAGAGCAGAATGTGGCATCTCCACATGTGGCAAAGGGGAAGTGGACATTTACATTTAACATGATGTGAAACGGCTTCAGGTTCTGCTCGTCAACACATCACTGCAGTTACTCAACGTCTCCTCCCGACTGGAACTCTGTGAAAGTGCTTAACTGGACCCCCAAGCACACAGCCAGCTCTGCGGCCGGACTTCGGCCCGGTTCGCGCGGGTAAAGATCAAACAGCTGTCTGCTGCTGGGACAGCCTCTCAGCAAAACACAGCAGGACAACGTGCTTGCATAAGATATGTGTGTACGTGTGCGTGTGCGTGTGCTTCAGCTCAAGCTGACGTGGAAAGCGTTGCCATTGGTTACTGAAAATAGTTCACTTACAGACTCCTAATGAAGCCTAAGAGTAGGAACCATCTTTTAAAAGCGACTGTAAGGCTTTGCTGTTAACTGGTTTACATTATAGCTTCTAATTTCGCACACAAACTGGAACAGCATTGATTATGCCCAAGTGTGTCAGCGTTCATAGACCACCACAACAGGTGGTCACCCCCCCAACATAAAAGCCTGCTCAGACTACTGCCCCTCCCCGTAAATATACATTCTACTCAAACCATTTTCAATGCTGGTTAAGAAAAATACATTTAGTCAGTCTAAGCACACAGTGCAGATTAGGTTCTTTGGATTTTGTTTTGTAATTTACTGTACTGCTACGCTGAGTTCCGGGTGCTGATTAGGGAACCCCCCCCCCCCCCCCCCAAATGAGAGTGTCTGTTCCCCCTCGGCTCGGCTCTCCATGGGGCATTGCTCTGGGACACGGGCGCTCGTACGCAAGCGCGGCGCCACACTGCAGCGTCACGTCCAAACAGGAAGTTCCCCTTATTCGACCGCTTGTCACGTCCAAACAGGAAGTTCCCCTTATTCGACCGCATGTCACGTCCAAACAGGAAGTTCCCCTTATTCGACCGCATGTCACGTCCAAACAGGAAGTTCCCCTTATTCGACCGCTTGTCACGTCCAAACAGGAAGTTCCCCTTATTCGACCGCATGTCACGTCCAAACAGGAAGTTCCCCTTATTCGACCGCATGTCACGTCCAAACAGGAAGTTCCCCTTATTTGACCGCTTGTCACGCTCATTTCCTCAGTTCCAGGTGGAAACGAAAGTGACTCATAATGGAATAACAGAAAAAAGGAACGCCCACCCCCCCCCCCCCAAAAAAACCCCCGAAAAACCCCAAACACACATAAAACAGCAGATGTGAAACGAAATGTCAGAAGCATGTCTCCGATGTGCCCGTGGTGCGGAACTTCACTGGGGGGGCGGGGCTTAAGCGCCCGCTCGCTATCTGCTTCCCGCCGTTCGCCGCCGGCGGAGCGCCGTCTCCGTGCGCCGGGGGGGCGGGGCGGGCGTGGCCGGCCGGCGGGTCTGCAGGCGGCGGGGGGGCGTGTCCTGGCCACGGTGCCGGGCGAGGGCCAGGGGGGCGGGGCCAGGGGCGGGGACGGCGCCCGCCGCATGCGTGCCATTGGGCAGCGAGCCGTTCACTGCGGTGTCCATTTTGCCCTCCAGCTTGACCAGCCGCTGCAAGATGTCGTCCAGCAGTATGGCAATCGTCCTCTTCAGGTCCGCTGGGAAAACACAGAGAGAGAGAAAAACCGCCATTTTCAGAGTCACAATACGCCCAAACCGCCACGACTGCCCAGCTCCCCACCAGCAGCAGCGCAGTCCTGCTGCCGCACCGCCCGCTCCCAGAAACAGGCCAGAGGCGCCACTGGCACAGAAACACAAACGCAAACATCGGCCGTGTAGTATGGGGTAAGGAACTTGTCTTGTAACCTAAAGGTCGAAAGGTTCGATTCCTGGGTAGGACACTGCCATTGTACTCTTGAGCAAGGTACCTAACCTGCATTGCTTCAGTACATATCTAGCAGTACAAATGGATGCAAGTCGCTCTGGATAAGAGTGTCTGCTAAATGCCTGTAACGTAATTTAAAAGGTACTCAAGATTTAGGAGATCCAGGACAAAGTACATCCGCACCCTAAGTGTGTTTACGTGTTTATTGGTCGTGCAAAGTTCAGTAATTATCACCCGGTTCAAACTTCTGCTCTTTAGCTGCTGACCCCACTCTCCCTGAAGTAGAGAAAGCCGATATTTACCCAAGAGTGTCTATTTCGGTTCAAGGAAAAACAACTATGTAGTTAAAGAAGAGAAGAGAAGAAAGCAGATGATTAACATTTTAATTCAGCGCCCACGTGTTCCCGAGCCGCTCAATATCGGACAAAAAAAACTGTTTTTGCCCACAACGCCCTCAGGGCTCAAAACTGTTTATTTGAACCAGAAGCTGCCGCTGGGTTTCGGCAAGGCTATCTGTCAGAGCCACTCTTCACTGTATCTGACAGCATAAAAAGCTTTTATTGAGATGAAATATCCACAAAAAGATTGAAATCCCGAACGGAAAGATCTATGCCCATTCAGCCCAAAGCTTTGAGCCCTCAGATGGTTTAGCGAATATGTTTACAGACAAGCGGCCGATATTTAGCGTTTGGATACGTTTTCCCTCCTTCGAGCGCCCCTGTGTTGGGCCGGCTTGTCTCCGTGTTTTTACTGCACGCAGCCAGGCCCCTTAAGGTAGCTTTAGCAGCGCTTACAGGAGTCTGATGAGGACAGAGCGCACTGCGCAGAGCTCTGCTTACACATCGCCGTGTAGCGGGGCAGTATGGGGTAGCGGGGCATTATGGGGTAGCGGGGCATTATGGGGTAGCGGGGCAGTATGGGGTAGCGGGGCATTATGGGGTAGCGGGGCATTATGGGGGGGCAATAGCGGGCGGTTTTGGGGCGTTACGGGGCATTATAGGGGGTTAGTGGGGCGTTGGGGAGGGGGAGGGGGCAGCGGGGCATTATGGGGTAGCGGGGCCGTTACGGGGGTGCATTGTGGAGGTTTCGGGGGCATAGCGGGGCATTGCGGGGGGCGTTACGGGTCGGTTTCGGGGCGTACCTTGCCCCGCCATGGAGGGGCCCTGGGGCCCGGCGGCCTGCCGGCTCTCCTCGCTCAGCACGCGGACGTAGCGGTGGCTCAGCTCCAGGATCTGCTGCCGCAGCTGGGCGCTGCTCTGCCGGCCCGGCTGCTGGAAGGTGTAGCGCAGGAGCAGCAGCCCCCAGATCAGCCCCGAGAGCAGCAGCAGCGCGCTCAGCTTCTGAGACATGTTCCTGCGCAGGAGGGAGGAGCCCAGCATGGCCCCGCCCCCTGCCCCGCCCACGCCAGGAGGGAGGGGCCACACACAGGCGAGCTCAGGTGAGTACGGCACCGACCTCAATCTCTGGTCCTAGAAAACAAGGCAACAGGATTTCTCTCAGTGTTATTTTATGCAGGTTCTCCTACATTCATATTAATGAGGAAGAACAGAAGTCTGGCTTCTCCCAGGAACATACACACCGAGCACAGTAATACCTCACGGTGAGATACTAAGATTTGAGCTCATCGCTGTTAACCCCCCTATCCCCCCCAGCTCGCAATTTTCCTGGAGCCAGTCAGATTCCTCAGCAGACCCAAGGGAACATCATCGGCAGCCAATCCCGTGAGGATTCAGGCCGCTGAGGGTCACTCGCTGAGCAGGGATTTCTGAGCAGGCAAGACGCAGAACAGCCTGCACGTTTCCCCAACAGAGATACAAGTAGCGCAGCCTCATGTGACCCATGACGAGAAGTCACGTGACCTGTGGTTCACAAGACCTTGCTTGCTCCTTTGCCACATTGCCCCCCCCCCCGCCCCCGCCCTTCCTGCCACACCCACACGTGACTTCCTCTTTTCTGACAGGCTGTTACACAACGTGCTGTAAAGAGGTTTTTTTAAAGAAAGAAAAACAGAGGTTCAGAGTTTTCCTCCATTGCAGTGCACAGGTGCAGCACCCCTGTGCATGCCATCTCACGCACCGCATGCTTCAACTCGCATTTTAACAGGCATGTTCATCCAGCGTGTTTTAGCCTGAGCATTTATCCAGCATGCATTAGCCTGCCAATTTTAACCTGCATGCATTAGCCTGCACATTTTTACATGCATGCATGAGCCTGCACATTTTTATGTGCATGCATGAGCCTGCGCATTTTAACCCGCATGCATTAGCCTGCGCATTTTAACTCGCATGCATTAGCCTGCGCATTTTAACCCACATGCATTAGCCTGCGCATTTTAACCTGCATGCATTAGCCTGCGCATTTTAACCTGCATGCATTAGCCTGTGCATTTTAACCTGCATGCATTAGCCTGCGCATTTTAACCCGCATTACATTACATTACATTACGGGCATTTGGCAGACGCTCTTATCCAGAGCAACGTACAACAAAGTGTATAACCATAACCAGGAACAAGTGTGTCGAAAACCCTAGAGAGAAGTACCGTTCCAAGTGCAGGGAACAACCGCATAGTTCAACCTGGACCCTGAAGGATAAACTGATTAATACCAACACAAACGAGAACAGCAACAACGCAGTCAACGCAAAAAGCCTGCATTAGCATGCGCATTTTAACCTGCATGCATTAGCCTGTGCATTTTAACCTGCATGCATTAGCGTGCGCATTTGAAGGAGGGAGGGGGCGTGTCCTGGTGCAGACGGGAGGGGGCGTGTCCTGGTGCAGACAGGTGGGGGCGTGTCCTGGTGCAGACAGGTGGGGGTGTGTCCTGGTGCAGACAGGAGGGGGCGTGTCCAGGTGCAGACAGGTGGGGGCGTGTCCTGGTGCAGACGGGAGGAGGTGTGGGGGGGCACAGCTACAGGATCTCCCACAGCAGTGATGGCGATGCACAAACAGCCTCATCACAGCATTTCAGCGTCCCGCTGCGGCAGCGATACTGCCGCATGGAGAACGCGTGCTGCATGCCGGCTGCGCTGATGCATTCTGCCTGCATCTGCTGCAGACTGCTCCTCATCGCAGGCTTATCGCAGGCTTCTGCAATCAGTCACATGACTGCACAGCAAGGGCACTCTGTCAGCTGCTCCAGGTCTTCAGATCTCTCAGACATTGTTTGCACACACACACGCACACAGAGACACACATATGCACAGGCAGACACACACTCATGCTCACAATCGCAAACAGGCACACACACACACACTCACAGACATACGCATGCATACACAAACATACACACACATGCACACACAGACACACTCACAGTGGGTTTTATTCTCAATTCAAACTGATAAATTTCACAAGGGCACCGAGTGAAGCTGGAAAGTCAGAACTGTCGCAGTAAGTGAGGAGTAGAAGAGTAAAAATAAAATGCGCACTGTGACGCCTAAAAATGAAAACAGTTCCAGCCCCAGCTGACAGTGCACGTCAGAAACACACAGCAGCTCACAGTCCACCGTCCCGCCATCCCCTGCGCCTCGCGGCTCGCGACGCGCACGACCGGACGTGGGATGCTGGCGTGGGGCTTTCAGGGCAAAGACGCTTAGCCTCTGTCCGGTAAATTATTCAGCCACCTGAACGGGAAACCCTGGACGCGCCCCGTGTTCAGCAATGTGCGCAAACAACTAGAGCGACCCTGCTACTGCAGGTCTCCTGGTAACGCGATACTCCACTGAGAACCGACCGTCCTTGCGGTCGCTATGGAACTGTTATGATTATCAGTTAGCACGTGCCCCACCACCCACCCGCCCCGAAGACCGATAACAGAGATTCATTAGAAGGCCACACTGACGCATAAGCCCGCGTGGCTGCATGGCTGAAGGACAATGGTTAACTGCGCACTTTTACGGCTCTATCATAATCTCCCTGTATTCGTGTGTGTCAGAGAGAGAGAGAGACGGTTACTCTGCAGAATCTGCAGAACACACTCCGCGAGGAATCATGTTCTGTCCAAGATAAACGCCGGTAATTTACCTAGGGGGCGGCTAGGATGACCAAACGCCTAAGTGACAGGCTTTAAAAAAACAAATTCCAAAAGTTCCAATCCAAAATCGGACTTTAGAGCAAATTCCACTCCCAAACTGCCTCTCTTACACAATCATCTGTGTTCGTAATAACGATAAATAAGGCCGCCCCATCTCTATCACACACACGTCTTGTGTCCCGAAGAAAAGATTTTCGTGACGTTGATGATCCCGATGTCTGACTACATCAAGGTCATCTTTGGCGTCAGTTATATATGCTTTTCTAAAAGTGGCTCCAGAGATGAGAACTACCGGATGGTGGGGTGAAAAACAGCTAAGGTTACCTGATACAAACCCAAGTATGTTTTTCACAAGGTTGCAAAACCGTCTAATGCGACTACAATCTAGCGTCTGTTCTATACCTGCAGCATGACACATCGCATAAGTAAATAAAAAATAAACTGAATCATACAGTGATCTTTCGAGAGAGCTGGCGAGCATTAGCAAGCAATTTTCGTTCAGGTATTATCACTTCACGATACATCTTGGGACTGTGCATTTTTCGTGAAAGTAGCTAATGTTTAGTATTAAATCTGTGCAATATGAGCAGTGTTATGTTAGCTTACTTGCAGGCTAAAGATCCAAGTTAACTTGGCTATCTGCGTTAGCAAGCAAGCAAACTGTTAACGTGAAAACGACACACAAACAACTAGCTAGGGAATGCTAGCGACCTACTCCAAAAAAAGAAGAAAAAAACAATAACGTACGAAACGGAAATATTTGTCCGGCAATTTCGGTCCTAAAAAACACATCCGACACTCAATCTTAAGTCGTTCCAGGCAGGATACTGGAGGCTTACCTTCTATGTCATGATGACAGTTTGATCCACGACTTTCAGCTCTGCCAGAAAAGCAGGGGAAGCTGGGTGGCTAACGATACAGACCGAAAAGCGTTTTTACTACGTCAAGCTAGCGGTGTGGCTCGCTAGCGACCTGGAGTCTTCACGGGCTAAAAGAACCACTAGTACGTCAGCTGCCTACTTACCACTAATGAAAACAGACTTCATATGAATCAATCCGCTGTATATACTTCTCCGTATGGGTACATTAATCAGACAGATCGCCCATGAGAATGGTCCAGTTTAGCCAGCTAACCACCCGTTTCACCCAATCCAGTCGGTGCGTCTGCCGCTACGTGCTACGTCATCATTCAGCGCTAGAGTGCGTGTGTTTGATGGGAAATGTATTTTGCCTGACTAATGTAAGTTGCCTTCACGCGTATTTTTTGTCATTTAGTAAATTAAGCTAATTTAGGTTACGCAATTGTGGGTTCGTCACCATATTGCAAGTTAATAAGATAACTAATTACAAATTATCTGCTATCTTAAATATTCCATAAAAACAACGCATACAATTTCGAGAGCAATTCAGGAGATTGAACTAGGCCTACATGGTTTTACAATAATAGCATCATGCTCTAGAATTTTGGCGATTTGAGGTTACTTCTGAAGTTATATAGGCGGAGTGTACATACAATCTATGAACCCATGAAACGTAGCCTACCCGTTGTCCTGCCTTGTTTGTATCAGGTGGCGTTCCTCTTTCTGTCCATCTTTCGGAGTTGACTGCATGACACCTGCGTTGCTCAGCAACGCCAAAGCGTCGTGCACCAGTGTTTGCAGGGAGCGCGCTATCATCGCCCGGAGCGTTTGCACACATATCCAGCCCAGAACTCCTGCCGTAAGAAGACACTGTGCTAGACAGTAGGCTATTCATAGTTCAACGATGGAAAGATTACGCATTGACAGAGACTCGGCGGTGGCAATTGACGAATACCTGGAGTATCGGAGGTTCGTAGCAAATGTTAGAAACTTTTCTGTTTTTCTTTGAAAATGATTTGTTTGAATTTAGCCGACTGCGCAAGAGTAAGCCTTGCGCTCACCTATCGATGTAACGTCACCAAACACTCGCTTTCCAGTGTTTCGTGGCCCTCCGCGTGTCGCAACTGGAATGAGAAACAATCAAAATTGTGTTCATTTGGCGTGCTTTTTACGCTGCTGCCTTAGACTATCTCCACCTGCCAGCTGGCATTCGTTTCTAGCTGCATGTCACATTCTGTTAAGTTGCGATAGCACTCGTCGTAGCCCGTTGAACTTCCTGTATTGCGTATTTAACTTGTATACCCTCATTTCGCATGATTTATTTATAGACTAAATTACCTGGTTGTATATATTAATGAAGTTATGGCTACATGAATCACATTCTGCTACGGGCAAGGTCAGGGAGTACTAAGTAAACAATGAAATTTAATATAAATACTTAACTACAAATGATGTGACAACATGTAAAGACTAATTTGGCCCCCAGCTCCACTGAACTGCAGTAATATGGACAGGCATGAACCTGGAGGTTCGGGGGAAATTAAGACGGGAGCAGTCTTTGGCCAGGAACGCACGCAAGCAGGCAGCCAGAGACGCAGCTTCTGTGCGTCAGATTCTGTAAATTTACCCAGGCTTGGGGCAAATATACATTCAAATTTATGTTCCCTTGAAATGTGTGCTGTTGACTTAACAATGGTGATGTGTGCTGGAGAGTGGTTAAGGAGTACGGTCTTGAAAAATAAATAAATACAAAATTCAGTTTGAAGTAAAGGGGGTGAATTTGAAGGGGGGGGGGGGGGGGTCAGTTCTGAAATTCTCATAGAGCATTATTGGGATTTTCAGTTCACTAATTGAATAGAAATGAATTTCTGGTGGTGAGGTTTTGGCGGGCTTGGGGCAGAATTGGGTTATGCCCCACAGGATCGTCGGGGACGATGACGGAGGCAGGCTCTTTACCCCTGAGGAGTATGAGGGCTACAAGAGGAAGGTGCTGCCGGCGCGACTGCGGAACAGGCTGTACGTCAGCTTTGGAGTCCCCGGGGGAATAGACTGCAAGCTGATTGGACCGGAGACGCCCTGCTTCTGTTCCCATAGGTCAGAACCCTCACCTCCCTGATATCCTATTGGTCAGAATTCCTTCCAAACATCCCATTGGTCAGGACTGTCGGCATCATCCTAAACTCCCCTCTATGTAGTTCTCCATGTGCAGAATGTCGTATTGTAATCAATGAAACGTGAAATGCCCAGAGTAGATTATGATTTTTTTTTTTTTTGGTGTGTATAATATGTTTCAACTCAGGGAGTCTGTTGAGGGACTTGCCTTTTTCAGTACTTTTTGGAAAAATTACAATGAAAGTCTAAATGGTTTTATTGCACAACAAACGGAACTGTACAAAGTAATTGGAGAAACAAGCTAATCAAGGCTTTATCCCAGCGGTGAAATAGCATTGCGCTTCAGAGCAGGTGGCGCCATCATCCTGCCGGAGGACTGCACTGAGCCTGATTTCGCTTCCCTTCAGGTACAAACAGCACAAGACTGACTTTGAGGAGGTCCCCCCGGAGAGGCCTCTGGCACTGCCGTGCCGGGTTCCAGGGTGCAGGTGTGCCTCTTACCTGTACGTACACCTCAGCGGGTCGCAACCTGTGCGCTGCCGGTGCAAACACTCCGCCCAGGACCACAGTGAGGCTCCAGGACACCTGTGCAGGAAGTGTGAGTGTTTATGAAGAAGGTTCCACAGCTCATACACCTGTACAGAACTACACAGCCCATACACCTGTACAGAACTCATACACCTGTACAGAACTACACAGCTCGTACACCTGTACATGACTGCACAGCACATACACCTGTACAGAACTGCACAGCTCATACACCTGTACATGACTGCACAGCCCATACACCTGTACAGAACTGCACAGCTCATACACCTGTACAGAAGTGCACAGCTCATACACCTGTACAGAAGTGCACACCACATACACCTGTACAGAACTGCACACCACATACACCTGTACAGAACTCATACACCCATACAGACTGCATAGCACATACGCCTGTACAGAACTACACAGCTCATACACCTGTACATAACTGCACAGCACATACACCTGTACAGAACTACACAGTTCATACACCTGTACAGAACTACACAGCTCATACACCTGTACAGAACTGCACAGCTCATACACCTGTACAGAACTGCACAGCACATACACCTGTACAGAACTCCACAACTCATACACATGTACAAAACTCATACACCTGTACAAAACTGCACAGCTCATACACCTGTACATAACTGCACAGCACATACACCTGTACAGAACTACACCTGTACATGCTCTCTGCTTCACCTGCAGGCTCCGCCTGCTCTGGGTTCCGCAGCCCATACACCTGTGGGTGTGGCCAGCCCGGCCACGCCCACGAGACCCTGGTGGAAACGCGGGAGGAGCGTCAGGCGCGGGGCAGGCCCGTGGGGCGGGACGTCCCGTACGCCGCCATGGGGGGGCTCACCGGGTTCAGCTCCCTGGCAGACGGGCACCTCCGACTGGACCCCAGCGGGATCGGTCAGACCATAGACGTGCCAGAGCCACACATACACTAGAGCAGTGTGTACCATAGACATATCAGCCACAGGTGCAATAGAACAGATCATACCATAAATATTTCCACCATGGAAAAACCACAACAGCTCATATCCACAGGCATGTCAGTCACAGACAACAAATTAAAATAATCAATACCATAGATATATGAGCCAAAGATTCCACACATGAATTTGTCCACACATATATGCCAGTGACACACCGTAGATATCTCTGCCACAGATTATGTTAATGGCCAACTGTGATTGATTTGAAAGAACTGTCTTACGATGATGCCGTACATATACAGGTGTTAGAAGGGTTAATTCTGCTCAGAAATGACCCTTTACACAAACACAGTACCTGAGCTTGTGTTCACCTGCTCTGTTTACCTGTTGGGTGGGTCAGTATACTGAACAGGATAAACCTGCTGTTTGTTCAGGAGCATGGTGGTGTGTGTGTGTGTGTGGGAGTGTGTGTGTGTGAAAGAGAGAGAGAGAGAGTGTGTGTGTGTGTGTGTGTGTGTGTGTGTGTGTGCACATAGTGTGGTTCACAGAAGTCTTATCAGACTCCCAAAGGAAAACAGACTGTGTTTACTGTGTTGACAGGGAGTCAACAGGGTGTGATGGAGACAGCGCTCAGTTGTAAAACATCCTACTGGATCAGCATTATGTGAAACTTGGGTTCTCCATAATATGATGTAATCGCATTTCGTATTGTTGGAAAGCCGATGTGATGGGGAGCAAGGTGGTGTCTTTAATGGTGGGGTGCTGACTAAAGGTCATGGTACCTATGGGTCAGGGCCCAGCCAGATACAAAGTGTGCTGTTACCTGTTACCTGTGATAATAGATGCTTTATGAACCTGTGTTCATACAGGTGCCCACATGTCCACTGAACTGAGCTCCAGGTTTGAGGAAGCTTGCAGTCTGCAGACTCAAACTTCAGGTGGGAAGCTCTGTTTCACACCAGTAAAATGAGAAATAAGGTCTGAGAAGTACTCAAGCTCATCACTGCTTTAGAATGAAACAGATGTTACTGGGAGGAAGAGTGATACTGTGTGTGTGTGTGTGTGTGCGTGCGTGATAGTGTGTGTGTGTGTGTGCGTGTGTGTGCGTGCGTGTGTGTGTGTGAGTGTGTGTGTGTGTGTGTGTGTGTGTGTGTGTGTGTGTGTGAGAGTGTGTGTGTGTGTGCGTGCGTGTGTGTGTAAGAGTGTGTGTGTGTGTATGCTTGTGTCAGTGTGTCTGTTTGTGTGAGTGTGTAAATAACAGATTACTGATGAAATCTGGGTGGATTAAAAGTACATGTTAGTGTCTGTTCCAACTGCCAGTTTCTGCTGCACAGGTGCAGGTGCGGGTGCAGGTGCGGGTGCGGGTGCGGGTGCGGGCGGGAGTTCGGCAGCAGAGTGCGTGACGGACCTGAGGACCAGGGAAGAGCGGGACATGGCGTACTTCGAGGCGCGCTACCAGGAGCGGGTGAGAGCGGCGTTCCGGAAACTTCCGCCCAAAACCTGGGGACTCGCCTGGGAGGAGCCATACACAAACCCCGCCCATTTTAAAGCAAAAAAAAAAAAATTTAGTTTTACATATAAAAAGAACGAGTTAAAGATCATATATTGTGGCACTGTGCCAAGCTCTGCTGCACATTATCTGAGGCTGTTATGGTGAAAGATAATCGCTGGTGTGTGCTTATTTTAGCTGTCTTGCAGCCTTGTGTTCCCTGACTGTTATGTTTTAACAATTATTATTATTATTATTATTTTGTGTTTCAGCTGAAAATGGAAAAAGCTGCCTCATCATCTAAAGGAAAAACATCATCTGACCGTTCCCACAGGAAGTGAGCCATGCCCGCATGCCGCCTCATAGTTCTTACAGGAAGTGAGACACAAAAAAAGAAGTACTTTGTCCAGTACAGCTGTTTAGCAAAGACCTAGTCTACAAAGTGGAATTCAGATTCTATGTAATCATTCTTGTAGTGCACATTAAAAACGTCACACTCTTTATACAGATATTTTGCCCAGCACACCAACTCAAAAGGACAGCTGATTCCACCTATTTCTGATTCATCCAAGGAATGTACCATCTAATAAACTGCGGCTTGGCCGTTACTGCTCTTCTGAACCGATCAGCGAACACAGCCGTTCGAAATCCGAACAGTTACGTTACAAAAATACAGCCTGTAGTACACTTACTTCGCCTGTAGGGGCCAGCACTGCTACAGGCCTTTTTCACGACAGCATCTTTTGACAGCCGGTGCGACATTTTCAGTTGAAACCGAAGCGAGGGCAGCCAGCTACGGACCGACAGTGCTCAGTCACGGCGCACTGCGTTCAGCTGGACGGAACAGGCGACAAGGAGAGACGAAGGCGGGAAAAAAGGGAGGAAAACTGGAAGTGCCTCCGACTCATAGTCCAATATGGTCCCAAAGAACAGATATGTTCAATTCTCAAAACTCCTGTGTATGCTGGTTTTTGCTACAGCCAATTTCTTTCTTCATTAAGGTTGTCGAACATGTGTTTCAGCTCTTTTTTATTTTTTTCCTTAAACTTCTTAATCCAGTACAGGTTTGGCTCACAACCGTTTCCTTGGTCTTTGAATTCTTCATTAACAACCAAATGGTTAGTTTTTGTGGCTCCACCCTTTCACCAATTCAGAGCCTATTAATTTCAGTCTTTAAATTAAAAAAATTAAAAAAATTTTAACCTCTTTATGTAATCGTTTGCAATGTAGCACAATAAGTGCAATGTGAATCTGGGACTTGGACCGAAATAGAATTGACCTCTATTCATCATGGCATGGATAGCTATTTCTGACATAATGTGGCTTAAGAGGGTAAATAAGTTTACCCTTTAGTGGTTAATCAGTTTAACCACCAGGGTCCAGGTTGAACTATGCGGTTGTTCCCTGTACTTGGACCGGTACTTCTCTCTAGGGGTTTCGTCATACTTGTTCCTGGTTATGGTTATACACTTTGTTGTACGTCGCTCTGGATAAGAGCGTCTGCCAAATGCCTGTAATGTAATGTAATGTAATGTAATGTAAATAATCACTCTAAAGCATGAAAAACACTGTCCAATTAAGAAAAGAACTACCGCCTCACAGTTGTATGCCTCCACCAACCAGTAGCCAGTTTAGATATAAAATGTCATCACTTCATCATTTTATCCTATTAGACATTTGTGTGAAACGTTGTCATAATTAGCCTATGAATTCTTGAGTTATGGCCAAAAACGTGTTTTATGAGGTCACAGTGACCTTGACCTTTGACCACCAAAATCTAATCAGTTCATCCTTGAGTCCAAGTGGACGTTTGTGCCAAATTTGAAGAAATCTGATTTTCTTTTTAGAGCATAAGAGTGCTTAACGACATTCAGCCAATTGGGTTGGGTCCTTTGCTTCTGGACCAGCGAGTGTCCAGCGCTGCTCCAAGTCTGTATTTAAAATGCCAGAGTCCCTGTCACTGCCACCAAACCAGGCAAGTTCTTCCACACACGAACAAATCTATGTGAAATAAACCTGCATACTACCTGCATAATACTACTGCGTAATATCAGGTGGAATTTACCTTTAACTCATTTCCACCTAAAACAGATTTAAAATAAAAAAAAGACTTTCAGAATAACGAGGCCCGTGGATTGCATACAGGAGTGGGGAAATCTGACCGCCGTTGCCGATTAGTCCAGAGGAACGCGAAGGCTTCTCAATTCCTGGGGAGAAGCGAACGGCTGCATTGCGCAGTATTTTATTTCACTGAAAGGCGAGGGGCGAACTGAGTGAGAGCAGAGCCGAGCCTCTTCAGCCCGAAATAAAGAGCGCACTTCGCCTCGCTTTTACCAGTCATGTTGTGGAGGCTTCGCCGGGGTCGGAAAAATAAGACAAATGCACATCGCAATTTAAAATCGTTTTAGATGACTCACGAAAAGTGGCGTTTGTTAAAATAAAGTAAGAAAGACAAGTGACTTTATTGGATGACGAGATGACGAGAAAACAGGGGGAAGATGGATCGAGCGATTTAAAGCTTTTATGACTGGTGTGGGAACTGGCAGAGCGACCTGCTAAAACGCCCGGGGGAGGCGCGGCCGGGTGCAGGTGGGGGCCTCGCGCTCTTCGATCCTGGCCGGCGTTCAGCGGGCGCCAAGCCAGCTCCCGCGATCGCGCGATGCGCCCGTCGGAGCAAATTGACATCATTTAGAGCTCTGCTCCGACCGAAAGTGTTTTTCTTCTTCTTTCCGTTCCATTTTAGAAGAAGCGCAAACTTTCTCTTGGTTCCACAATTCAGTCACACAGCACACGGTGGGCCATTACATCACACCTCACACATTCAGTACTTTCACTGTCCCAAGAAGGGAAATTCTCCTCATAGCTGAGAGTGAAGATGTAAAAACAATACAACAACCATAGCAGACATTCACACACGCTACACACAACTACATACATGTCGGCCGTTAGCCCAGCGGTTCCAAACCGCTGTGCCGCGGCACTCTGTGCCATCAGGCGAGGTCAGGTGTGCCGCTCAAAAACTCTTCTTCAAAACTCTTTTAAAGTTCAAATGAATTTTAAAAAGGAACAAATTAATTTCATGAATTTAAATGAACAAATCCCATTCACAAAAGCCTAAATAAATGTCATTAAAAAAGCATATCGCTTAATTAAAACCCAAAGAACACTTAGGCCCACCGTTCCCACGTCACATCTGCGTCAGATTTGGGAAGAGTGCCGCAGAGGGGAGGAGGTGAGGAAACACTGCCCTGCAGGGCGCAGTTCCTGTGCTGGTCATTAGAGGGCGCTGTGCATACTACCCTGCAGGGTGCAGCTTCTCGTCTTGAGTGGCAACAGAATTTTCACACGTGCACACACGCTCTCTCTCATGCACACACTCACATTCTCTCGCACACACACTCTCTCTCTCACGCACACACATACTCTCTTGCTCTCTCTCACACACACACAAATACACAAATACGCAAATACACACCATAGACATATGCAGTCACTCACACTCACTCGCACACACACACACATCATAGACACAAATTCACACACACTCTCACACACAGAGACAAAGACTCACACATACAGACACAGCCTCACACAGACACACTCTCTCACACACGCACACACACACACACACGCACAGACACACTCTCTCACACACGCACACAATCACACACACACACACACACACCCACAATCACATGCACAGACACACTCTCTCACACATACACACACACACACACAATCACACGCACAGACACACTCTCTCACACACATTCACTCTCACTCGCACACATACACACACCTCTGGAGGAAAAGTGGAATGTGTGTGTGACTGCATAAAAAACAGAGAAAGAGAGACAGAGGGAAGAATAGGGCAAAGAACAGGTGCTGACAGGGAGGGTGACGGAGAGAGAGAGGGGAGAGAGAGGGGGGAGAGAGGGGAGAGAAAGAGGGGAGAGAGAGAGGGGGAGAGAGGGGGAGAGAGAGGGGAGAGAGAGGGGGAGAGAGAGGGGAGAGAGAGAGGGGAGGGTGATGGAGAGAGAGAGGGGAGAGAGAGGGGGAGAGAGAGGGGAGAGAGAGAGGGGCAGAGAGGGGCAGAGAGGGGCAGAGAGAGAGGGAGAGAGAGGGGAGAGAGGGAGAGAGAGAGGGGAGAGAGAGGGGGGAGAGAGAGGGAGAGAGAGGGGAGAGAGAGGGGGAGAGAGAGGCAGATAGAAATTAACAGGTCCCATGATAATTCTCATCCCATCCTCCTCGCCATGGCAACCCTGGCAGAGCTGGCGGTAAGTGATGCGGGGGGGAGGGGCTTCCGTTTGTTCTGCCGTCGCCCCGAGCGGCACGGTGTGTGATTGGCGGGTGGCCATCGACTCCTACCGCGGCTTCCTTAACTGATCATGAGACACACTGTCTGTGTGGGACAGTCACCCCCCCCCACCCCCACTGCACAGTCTGTGTGGGACAGTCACCCCCCCCCCACCCCCCACCGCGCAGTCTGTGTGGGACAGTCACCCCCCCCCACCCCCCACCGCGCAGTCTGTGTGGGACAGTCACCCCCCCCCACCCCCCACCGCGCAGTCTGTGTGGGACAGTCACCCCCCCCCACCCCCCACCGCGCAGTCTGTGTGGGACAGTCACCCCCCCCCACCCCCCACCGCGCAGTCTGTGTGGGACAGTCAGGGGTTACACAGATCCTCCCACTGCACCGCATACCTGTCTAAAACTGCACAGGTAATACACCTGTCTAAAACTGCACAGGTAATGCACCTGTGTCAGGTGAATACCTGTCTAAAACTACACAGGTAATACACATGTGTCAGGTGAATACCTGTCTAAAACTGCACAGGTAATGCACCTGTGTCAGGTGAATGTGAAGACCTGTACAAAGGCTAGATGTATCTCCCCTGTCTCAGATCCATTAAAATGGCTTTAAACAGTCAAGTATTTTAAGATTTCCTTTCTTGGGAAAATCAGCACAGACATGTAAGACAAGAAGACTGAAGACAAGAAATAACACAAGAAGACTGAACACCAAGTAACACTGAACTACAAAACAGAAAACAATTACTGGGGCCATGAGCACAGAGGGAGAGACTAGGGAGAGAGAGAGAGAGGGGAGAGAGATAGAGAGAAAGAGAGAGAGAGAGAGAGAGAGACAGAGAGATGTGCTGTTTTACTGCAACAGCGTAGAAATTTGAGATGGAACCACCTACTGTCGCATGTACCATTAAAATATAATAATATTAAAATGTAAGATTTGGATACGTTCCCGCACTTCCTCCCTCTTCAGGAGGGCGGCGGTGGCTCAGTGGCGCCTCTCCGCTCGGCCGCTCAGAGAGCACTGATCGCAGTCTTCGCCGCGGCGATGGGGACCGCAGGCCCGTGCGTGCGCCGTGTTCCGCGCAGCAGAAGGGGGGGGGGGGGGGGCGGTCGCCGTGCCATTGGCTCATTAGGCCCGCGCCGCAGCGCGCTCGCGCTCCAGATCGTTAGCCGCCGAAGCGGAGAGCATGCTGGGAACCTTCTGAGCGCGGGAGCTGAGAGCTCGGCACTCGTCTCCTCTTTAAACAGGAGGTTAATGGCAGCGGCGTTGCAGGAGCAGAAGATAACGCCCCTACGCCGCTGTGCTCCGGGTCTGGGGCCTGTGCCACTAAGGCTACGGTCTTATGCATCAGACTGCACTGACACGTTACTCAGTGCTGGAATGGCAGCGGTTGATTGGACGGTAGGCACTAACACGTTACTCAGTGCTGGAATGGCAGCGGTTGATTGGACGGTAGGCACTGACACGTTACTCAGTGCTGGAATGGCAGTGGTTGATTGGACGGTAGGCACTGACACGTTACTCAGTGCTGGAATGGCAGCGGTTGATTGGACGGTAGGCACTGACACGTTACTCAGTGCTGGAATGGCAGCGGTTGATTGGACGGTAGGCACTGACACGTTACTCAGTGCTGGAATGGCAGCGGTTGATTGGACGGTAGGCACTGACACGTTACTCAGTGCTGGAATGGCAGCGGTTGATTGGACGGTAGGCACTGACACGTTACTCAGTGCTGGAATGGCAGCGGTTGATTGGACGGTAGGCACTGACACGTTACTCAGTGCTAGAATGGCAGCAGTTGATTGGACGGTAGGCACTGACACGTTACTCAGTGCTAGAATGGCAGCGGCTGATTGGACGGTAGGCACTGACACGTTACTCAGTGCTGGAATGGCAGCGGTTGATTGGAGGGTAGGCACTGACACGTTACTCAGTGCTGGAATGGCAGCGGTTGATTGGACGGTAGGCACTGACACGTTACTCAGTGCTGGAATGGCAGCGGTTGATTGGACGGTAGGCACTGACACGTTACTCAGTGCTAGAATGGCAGCGGTTGATTGGACGATAGGCACTGACACGTTACTCAGTGCTAGAATGGCCGCGGTTGATTGGACGGTAGGCACTGACACGTTACTCAGTGCTAGAATGGCAGCGGTTGATTGGACGGTAGGCACTGACACATTACTCAGTGCTAGAATGGCAGCGGTTGATTGGACGGTAGGCACTGACACATTACTCAGTGCTAGAATGGCAGCGGTTGATTGGACGGTAGGCACTGACATACGTTACTCAGTGCTAGAATGGCAGCGGTTGATTGGACGGTAGGCACTGACACGTTACTCAGTGCTAGAATGGCAGCGGTTGATTGGATGGTAGACACTGCCTGTCTGTCTGTCTGTTTGTCTGTCTGGTACATTAGTACCCTGATCCAGAAACAGTCAGGCCTAAATGGAACACTCCATCACAGAATTAAGAACACATGAAGAAATCTACAGATATCAGAGAGGATAAGGAGCTCAGTGACGGTGACAGACAGGGCGACAGGTGTGCGGCTGGTGTGCGAGGGGCGGCTGGTGTGCGGTGGGCGGCAGGTGTGTGGTGGAAAGCTGGTGTGCGGCTGGTGTGTGGTGGACAGCTGGTGTGCGGCGGGCGGCTGGTGTGTGGTGGGCAGCTGGTGTGCAGCTGGTGTGTGGTGGAAAGCTGGTGTGCGGCTGGTGGACAGCTGGTGTGCGGTGGATGGCTGGTGTGCAGCTGGTGTGCGGTGGGCGGCTGGTGTGAGGTGGAAAGCTGGTGTGCGGTGGATGGCTGGTGTGCAGCTGGTGTGCGGTGGGCGGCTGGTGTGAGGTGGAAAGCTGGTGTGTGGCTAGTGTGCAGTGGGCAGCTGGTGTGCAGCTGGTGTGTGGTGGGCGGCTGGTGTGTGGTGGGTGGTTGGTGGAAAGCTGGTGTGCGGTGGTTGGCTGGTGTGCGGTGGAAAGCTGGTGTGCGGCTGGTGTGCGATGGATGGCCTCCATCTTTTTTCCGTTTGTCTCAAGATGATCACAGGGGGGTTTTTTTTTTTCCGCTAACGTCACAGCGACAGACGTGAGTGTTTGATCGCCCCCCCCCCCCCCCCCCCCCCGGAAAGTGAGAGAGGAGGACGGGATGGAAAAAAGAGGCCGTTTCATGTCTGGGTCGAAATCTACGGATTTGTCAAGGCGCAGGGTCTGACAGACGCGCGAACTGCGAGGTTCGTACCCCTCGCACATACGTCTCAATCGAGCCCATCGGCAGGCCGCCAGTCACGGAGTAATCTCATTTACCGCTAAACGCTGAGCCTCGTTTCACATCACAAGCTTAAAGTACAACATTCAAATTCATTTTTATTTTTATCTCCGGTGCGTCTCGCATTAACCGAGGCATTTAAAGCCAGAACCGCGTCCGGGAGGCAAGATCAGGCAGACGCGATTCACCGCAAACACGTCGGCCAAAGCTCCGTTTGGGTCTCAATAATCTATCACACAAGCTCACAGGAGATCACCTGTTACCTGTTTACACAGGTAATAGTGACTGTGCCCCCACACCTTAGGATATGAACCCAAATCCCTCTGGTTATAACTTTTTAAAAATCATGTAAAAACAGAATCTTATCACAAATTTTGACTACATATCTTTTCCAAATGTAGGTGCTGAATTCGTCCAGTCTGCACAACTCTCCTTTTAACTCAAGGGCCAAGATGAGGGTGGCTCTATTTCTATTTCAAATACACAACGACTTTGTGGATTTGCTGCCACAGGTCGTCTATCCCTCAGTTCCTTAACTCCTGAAAAGTTGGGGTATTGAAGTTTGTCTTCAGCGTAGAACATCAAAACATTTCAGGCGCAACCTTGTTTTCACCGACTCTGATCACATGACCCTCCAGCCCTGTCAGAGGCTGCAGGTGGCTGTCCTTATTGGTCTGGGGAGAGAGCACATACCAGGCACCTGAGGGGGAGCCTCCCTGTGTTTTTAGAGAGTGGGAGTGATAAAGGAGAGAGAATCGTGAGAGAGCGGGACAAAGAGTTTAGTTTTTTTTCTTTTAAAGTTAAGCAGTGGCGACAGACGTGCTCTCATTACGGAATGCTGGTCGTGAGTTAGGGCCGTGCTGATTGGCCACCGCCTCCGCGAGTTTCCCTCACCTGTCAGACCTAAAGAACTGTCTTATCCCAGAATTCATTGAGGCGCTTGAATAGAAATATCAAAGAACACAGGAAGGATATGAGAGAGAGAGAGCGATAGAGAGAGAGTAATGGGCAGCAAGGTGTGAGTCAACTCTATAGCAGTGGAGGGAGAGAAAAGGCCTTTTTTTCTGAATCTGCTAAAGATCAACAGTGAAGTGCTAAAAGCAGGTCAGGTTTGTATTCTGTGTGTTTTCTCAGGGGAGAAAGCCTTGCTGGGCACACACTGAATTAAGGGTTCAGGTCTAAGCGCTGTTTGCACCTGCAGAGTGTTAGAACTGATTCTCCTTCGCGTTATGAAAGGTCCATCAAACACAGGGGGGTTGGGGGGGGGGGGGTTCAGGAGGGGGGTTCTCCACATGCTTCTGGCCTTTGTCCTGCTGAAGATGCTCTGTTCTTCTGTGGGGAGTTTTGCTTTGATTCAGCTCTCTGCTCTGTGAATGCAGGGAAGCATTGAAACAGACTTCTACCAAACTCCTTCTTCTCTCCTCTCCTGTACACACTGAAAAGGACCACACTGCCCCCCTCCCCCCACTGCCTTCCCCCTGCACTGCAGCCTTAAACCCACACTGCCCCCCCACTATACCCCTAAAACCCCACTGCCCCCCACTATAGCCCTAAAGCCCCACTGCCCCCCCACTATACCCCTAAAGCCCCACTGCCCCCCACTATAGCCCTAAAGCCCCACTGCCCCCCCCACTATACCCCTAAAGCCCCACTGCCCCTCACTATACCCCTAAAGCCCCACTGCCCCCCACTATACCCCTAAAGCCCCACTGCCCCCCACTATACCCCTAAAACCCCACTGCCCCCCCCCACTATACCCCTAAAGCCCCACTGCCCCCCACTATACCCCTAAAGCCCCACTGTCCCCCCACTACAGCCCCAAAGCCCCACTGCCCATATGCTCCCCCCCCCCCAACTCCCGGTCTTCCATGGTGCAGCCTAATCCTCCCGCTCCTGAACTACCTAGAATGCACCTGTGCCAAACACATGAGACAGTTTTTTTTTTGGATGAGTGAAACGGTCCCCTGTGGCCCCCCACCCCTGCCCTACCTGGGCTGGAAGAGTAATTACCGAGACGCACAAGTGGGACGTTAAAAAGCGCAATCATGTGCTCTCCCGTTCCTGATTGTTTTTTCGTTTTTTAATGTTTCGTTTCCGCGTGTTGAATAAGTGGGTAAGACAGTAATCTCTCGGCCCTTATTTCATGCAGTAATTGACTTTGCCGGTGTGACATTTTTTCTGCTTTTCGCTGATTTTTTCCCTCTTTTTACCCGTTTGGCCGAGCATCGCTGGTTTCGAATGGCGCTCCGCGTTTCCTGCAGACACGTCTGCAGACCCCACCCAGTGAGGTCATCACACTGCGCAGCCGAAGCAGACAGCCTGCAGGCGCTCGGCTGGCCAGAGGGGGCGCTGTTGTGTGATGAGCCTATAGGGATGTCCAGCTGACTGTGACCGATGCAGTTACCCCAGCACCCAGCATGAAGTACTGACAAACAGTCCTACAAGTCTTGCTCCTGTGGGGGGTTTGGTCTCCTGTGGGGAGTTTGGTCTCCTGTGGGGGGTTTTGGTCTCCTGTGGGGGGTTTTGGTCTCCTGTGGGGGGTTTGGTCTCCTGTGGGGGGTTTGGTCTCCTGTGGGGGGTTTTGGTCTCCTGTGGGGGGTTTTGGTCTCCTGTGGGAGGTTTGGTCTCCTG